>NC_054554.1:16444957-16744957 GCF_017654505.1 Polyodon spathula
GCTTGACCTTGTTCTTATGAACCACCGTCTTTGAAATTTTAAGGATGGAAGCAACCCAATGCTCACTGTATCCCTCTGCCAGTAAAGCCAGAATTGAACCCTTCTTTTCCTCACTCAAAACTTTCCTTTTCAACTCTTTGTGCATGGTCAATAGTTATTTTTTGATTCCAACTACTTTTGAGTTACTACTAGCACTGTTTTGCCATCCAGCTGGTCCTATTGCAAGAGGATAGTGATGACCACAGGAGTAGTTTTTATACTTTTCCTCATTAAATAAGATTTGGTTCAGGTGATCCCCTAATCAGTACCTCGTTCAGTAGAATGAGGTGTGCCTGTGTTGGAAATCAACAGACACTGGAATGGAATGGCTGCCATCCATGTAGAGATGCTGATTTAAGAAAAATTTGCATTGGTCTCTTAATTTTTTCCAGAGCTGTATGTATGTAATTATATACATACACATAAATACACACACACACACAGTGGTTTGCAGAAGTATTCACCATGCAAAGTTTCACATTTTGTTGGAATCTGAGCGTACTCCATGACGCTTTCAAATTAGACTTTACATGTAGAATCTACACAAACTACTCCAGATCGACAAAGTTTTTAAAAAAATGCATCTAGAATATAAATAAGTAGGATTTATACAGAAAAACAGATTAAACAGACTGCGGCCCTAAATCAACTCAGGTGCAAATGATTTGTTTGAAAGGTCACAAAATTAGGGAAATAGTTTCAGCCTGTGTGTACTCAAAGTGGTTTAACTTGTAGATAAGCTCGCACAGGTATATAAAGACTTTCAAGCTGCAACTCACACAGTGATCCAACAAAGCAACCATGAAGACCAAGGAGCTTTCGAAACAAGTCAGGGATAAAGTGGTAGAGAGGCACAGAGCAGGGAAGGGTACAAGAAAATTTCAAAAGGCACTGATTATCCCTCTCAGCACAGTGAAGTCCATTATTAAGAAGTGGAAGATGCATCATACCATCCAGACAATATCCAAATCAGGTTGCCCTCCCAAATTGAGCAGCCGGGTAAGCAGGAAACCGGTTCGGAATGTCACTCTGAAGCCAACAATGACCTTGAGAGATCTGGAAAGTTCTGTGTCTGAGAAGGGAGTTATTGTTCACACATCAACAACAAGCCAGTCCCTAAACAAAGCTAGCCTGTATGGACGGGTGGCAAGAAAGAAGCCATTACTCAAAAAGTCTAATCTTAAAAATGTATGGAGTTTGCAAAAAAGCATGCAGATGACACTGCAGACATGTGGAAAAAGTTTTTGTGGTCGACAACATAAAAATATTTTGGGGCTGGGGCGCTTGTCAGGATAGAAGGGAAAATGAATGGAGCAAAGTACAGAGAAGTTCTTGAGGAAAACCTGCTGTTCTCTGCAAAAAAGCTGAAACTAGGACGGAAGTTCACCTTTCAGCATGACAATGACCCAAAGCGCACAGCCAAAGCTACACTGGAGTGGCTAAGGAACAAAAAGGTAAACATCCTTGAGTGGCCCAGTCAGAACCCCGACCTAAATCCAATCGAAAATTTGTGGCATGACTTGAAGATTGCTGTCCATGAACGCTCCCCAAGGAACTTGATAGAGCTTGAACAGTTTTGGAAAGAAGAATCGTCAAATATTGTCAAATCTAGGTGTGCAAAGCTGGTAGAGACCTATCCCAACAGGCTCACAGCTGTAATTGCTGCCAAAGGTGCTTCCACCAAGTATTAACTCAGGGGGGTGGAGACTTATCCAATTAAGATCTTTCAATTTTGTATTTAATATATAATTTTTTCTCAATTAAAAACTTTTTTCCCCCCACCTCCTCATAGGAGTAAATTTAACATTTGTGTGTGTGTGTTTTGTGTGTAATATATACACACATTTAGTTTCAAAAGTCTACATACCCCAAGGGAAATTTATAATTTCTAGAAGTCTCAAAAAGTAAAAATCTTTTGTAGTAAAATTGCTAATTCAAAAGTATTCATACCCGACCAGGAAAATTAAATTAATAGCTAGTTGAGGCACCATTAGCAATAACAACATCTTTTAAACAGTTGTCAATGAGCTTTTGACATGATTATTGATTTTTGACCATTTAACGCTAAATTGTTCCAATTCATTCAAATTCCGAGGACTTTAATTGTGCACAGCCTTCTCCAACTTCAACAGATTCTCAATCGGATTCAGATCGGAACTTTAACTAGGCCATTCCAGAACCCTGATTTTATTCTTCTTTAACCATTCTGAAGTAGATTTTGATGTGCGATTTGGATCGTTGTTGTGTTCGAACGTCTAGTTGTGCTTTAAACCAAGTTTTGTAACGGAGGGTTTTACATATGGTGAAAGAACCTTCTTTCTTCCAGACAATGGAGCGTTGTGACACTTCCATGAGTCTTGCACTTCTTGATAACAGAAACAATAGTTGAAATGGGGATACTCAAATGCTTGGAAATCTTTCTGTATCCTTCTCCAGCTTTATGACTTTCTGCCTAAAGGTCTTCAGATAGCTCTTTACATTTTACCCATATTGACTTATTGGTAATGACAGCAATCATCCAACGCCTAACCCTTTTATACTCTCTAAGAATGTTCACCTACAATCCAGCATTGTCTAAACTTTTCTAGAATTAGGTTCTGCATTATCATATTGAAATTTCTATTATATATATATATATATATATATATATATATATATATATATATATATATATATATATATATATATATACACATGTTGTGTGTGGGTGTGTGTGACACACTCATGACCCGTTGGCAATTGTTAATAGATTATATTTATCAATTAACAAAATGCAAAGTGAGTGAACAGAAGAAAAATCTACATCAAATCAATATTTGGTGTGATCACCCTTTGCCTTCAAAACAGCATCAATTTTTCTAGGTACACTTGCACACAGTTTTTGAAGGAACTCGGCAGGTAGGTTACCATACCATCACTTCCAGGACTTCTTGTTCTTTACTCTGAAGAAAGATCTTAATGACCTTCCTGCATGTTTGGGGTTGTTGTCATGCTGCAGAATAAATTTGAGGCCAATCAGATGCCTCCCTGATGGTATTGCATGATGGATAAGTACCTGCCTGTACTTCTCAGCATTGAGGAGACCATTAATTCTGACCAAATCCCCAACTCCATTTGCAGAAATGCAGCCCCAAACTTGCAAGGAACCTCCACCATGCTTCACTTTTGCCTGCAGACACTCATTGGTGTAGCGCTCTCCATCCCTTCGGCGAACAAACTGCCTTCTGCTACAGCCAAATATTTCAAATTTTGACTCATCAGTCCAGAGCACCTGCTGCCATTTTTATGCACCCCAGTTCATGTGTTTTCGTGCAGAGTTGAGTCGCTTGGCCTTGTTTCCACGTCGGAGGTATGGCTTTTTGACCGCAATTCTTCCATGAAGGCCACTTCTGACCAGACTTCTCCGGACAGTAGATGGGTGTACCATCTGCTGCAGTAAGTTTCCTTGGCCTCAATGTTGCCTGTTTCTTTGTGCTTCTTCAAAAGAGCTTGGACAGCATATCCACCTGCCTTGAAATTTCTGCCTGGGACAGACCTTGCTGATGCAGTATAACAACCTTGTGTCTTGTTGCTGTGCTCAGTCTTGCCATGGTGTATGACTTTTGACAGTAAACTGTCTTCAGCAACCTCACCTTGTTAGTTTCTTAGTTTGGCTGTTCCTCACCCAGGTTTATTCTTCCTACACAGCTGTTTCTGTTTCAGTTAATGATTGTGTTTCAACCTACACACTGAGCAGATGATCATTAGCAGCTGTTTGGTATAATTGTTTAATCATACACCTGACTATATGCCTACAAAATCCCTGACTTTGTGCAAGTGTACCTAGAAAAATTGATGCTGTTTTGAAGGCAAAGGGTGGTCACACCAAATATGGATTTGATTTAGATTTTTCTTCTGTTCACTCACTTTGCATTTAGTTAATTGATAAATATAATCTATTAACATGTCTATTTTTGAAAGCATTCTTACTTTACAGCATTAATTCACACCTGCCTAAAACTTTTGCACAGTACTGTGTATATATATATATATATATATATATATATATATATATATATATATATATATATATATATAATATATATATATATATATATATATATAGTGCGCTATATTTTGTGTTTCACCATCTTAAAATAAACAAATCCCCTGGGCCGGATGAGATCCTCCCAATAGTACTCAAAGAAATGAAAGAAGTAATTTACAAACCGCTAACCAAGATCATGCAGCAGTCTCTTGACACAGGGGTGGTACCGACAGACTGGAAAATTGCAAACGTAATACCGATCCACAAAAAGGGAAACAAAACTGAACCAGGTAACTACAGACCAGTAAGCCTGACTTCTATTATATGCAAACTTATGGAAACTATAATAAGATCCAAAATGGAAAATTACCTATATGGTAACAGGGTCCTGGGAGACAGTCAACATGGTTTTAGGAAAGGGAGATCGTGTCTAACTAACTTGCTTGATTTTTTTGAGGATGCAACATCCATAATGGATAATTGCAAAGCATATGACATGGTTTATTTAGATTTCCAGAAAGCTTTTGACAAAGTCCCGCACAAAAGATGAATTCTCAAACTGAACGCAGTTGGGATTCAAGGAAACAACATGTACATGGATTAGGGAGTGGTTAACATGTAGAAAACAGAAAGCACTGATAAGCGGAAAAAACTCAGAATGGAGTGTGGTAACCAGCGGTGTACCACAGGGATCAGTATTAGGTCCTCTGCTATTCCTAATCTACATTAATGATTTAGATTCTGGTATAGTAAGCAAACTTGTTAAATTTGCAGACGACACAAAAGTAGGAGGAGTGGCAAACACTGTTGCAGCAGCAAAGGTCATTCAAAATGATCTAGACAAGATTCAGAACTGGGCAGACACATGGCAAATGACATTTAATAGAGAAAAGTGTAAGGTACTGCACGCAGGAAATAAAAATGTACATTATAAATATCATATGGGAGATACTGAAATTGGAGAAGGAATCTATGAAAAAGACCTAGGAGTTTTTGTTGACTCAGAAATGTCTTCATCTAGACAATGTGGGGAAGCTATAAAAAAGGCTAACAAGATGCTCGGATACATTGTGAAAAGTGTTGAATTTAAATCAAGGGAAGTAATGTTAAAACTGTACAATGCACTAGTAAGACCTCATCTTGAATATTGTGTTCAGTTCTGGTCACCTCGCTATAAAAAAGATATTGCTGCTCTAGAAAGAGTGCAAAGAAGAGCGACCAGAATTATTCCGGGCTTAAAAGGCATGTCATATGCAGACAGGCTAAAAGAATTGAATCTGTTCAGTCTTGAACAAAGAAGACTACGTGGCGACCTAATTCAAGCATTCAAAATTCTAAAAGGTATTGACAGTGTCAACCCAAGGGACTTTTTCAGCCTGAAAAAAGAAACAAGGACAAGGGGTCACAAATGGAATTTAGAAAAAGGGGCATTCAGAACAGAAAATAGGAGACACTTTTTTACACAGAGAATTGTGAGGGTCTGGAATCAACTCCCCAGTAATGTTGTTGAAGCTGACACCCTGGGATCCTTCAAGAAGCTGCTTGATGAGATTTTGGGATCAATAAGCTACTAACAACCAAACGAGCAAGATGGGCCGAATGGCCTCCTCTCGTTTGTAAACTTTCTTATGTTCTTATGTTCTTAATAAGTATAAAAGTGCAGAAGTGTTGTCATTATGGGAGCCAGGAAATTAACTGTTTTCCTTATGATATTAATATTCATCATACTGACCTGCTGCACGGCTGCGAAACTGTGGAGCTGAGCACTGCTGATATGCTGCTGGAGCATCAACTGCTGGAAGTACTGAGCTGCATTGGGCTGCCTCTGCAATGCCTGGAGAGCCTGAGAGGGGTAGGGGAGAGTTAGGTTACTTGCCAGGGATGGAAATAGGACTCTGTTGCATAGCAGTTTGATCCATTCCTGGTTTTACTAGGAATTTAGTAAGATACATCCAAACTTGTTACCTAGACAATGCGGCAAATCAAGCTTGCAATAACACCTGGAATAGGTGAAAGAGCTATGCAAAACAAAGTCAGACAGACACACACAGGCAGCCAGACAAACACAGATGCATACACACACAAACACACAGCTATTCAAACACACCCACAGACATTCCGACAAAAACATAGACATTCAGAAAAGCAAAGACATTCTGATGCAAACAGACATTCAGCCACACAAAAGGTCAAACACATATAGTCATTTGCGTAAAGTGCCGCACGATCCACGACTAGCCACCAGGGAAATAGAAGGTCAGAACAGCTGGGTTCAGGTAGGCAGAGGGTAAAAAAGAAACTTTGTCAAACACAACCACCAGAAATCAAAACAACCAACAAATTTGAGTCACTTCAAAATTTTGATGAGCAAAACCAACAACAAGAGAACGAAAGGAACAACATCCATGACTCTATTAACAGTGGTGACCAGAGAGCAAAAAGATGGGAGGTCATGATTGTTGGGGACTCCATATTGAGAAACACAGCAAGTTCAATTCGCAGTTTGGACCCCGTTACCACAACAGTGTGCTGCCTTCCGGGAGCCTTGGTCAAGCACATCACTGAGAACGTGGACAGGCTCCTAGAACGAACAGGAGTGATCCGGTAGTAGTCGTCCACATTGGTACAAACAACATTGGAAGAGACAGACCAAAATCTCTGCAAAACAAATTGAGAGAGCTAGGAAGGAAATTAAAATAGAAAACCAAAACTGTGGTATTTTCGGGTGTACTACCGGCACCTTGCAAAGGACCATATGAACGCTGGAAATAATTAATCAAAACGCATGGCTGAAGATGTGGTGCACACGGGAAGGCTTCACCTATCTTGATCATTGGACGACATTCTACAACGAGGACTATCTGTATAGACGGGACAGACTGCACTTAAATAACAAGGGAACCAATCTACTTGGAGAAAAGATCCTCAAGCAGGTTCAGAAGCATTTAAACTAGAAAGGAAGGGGGGAGAAATCAACAAAAAAACAGAAGGGAGACCGCATCAAAACAAGAACAACAACTCAGGTAAGACAACCACTAAATGTATTTATCTAAATGCTTGAAGTATCAGAAACAAAATTCTAGAACTTGAAGCTACTGCACTAACAGGTAACTATGATGTGATAGGTGTTACAGAAACTTGGTTGTCCGAGAGTGATGGGACGAATATAACATTTGTGGGTATACGCTGTATAGGAAAGACAGGCAGGACAGAAGAGGAAGAGGGGTAGCGCTATACATAAGAAACAGTCTTGAAGCCCAGGTGTTAAACCTGGACAAAGAAAACAAAGCCGAATCAATATGGTTCAGAATAACAGACAAAAATTCAAAAGGGCATAATAATAGGAGCATGCTATAGACTGCCAGATTCAGACGGTGAGCAAAATAATCTGTTATACAATGACATTAGAAATGCGTGTAGCAAAGGAGAAGCCATACTAATGGGGGATTTCAACTTCCCCCATATAAAATGGGAAAACCCGGTGGGGAGCACGACGGATGAAACTGAAATGATGGAAATGACAAATGACTGCTTCCTAACACAATTTGTCAAGGCACCAAAAAAAATAGCAAATATATTAAATGATTACTTTTCACAAGTTTTTACAAAGGAGGATACGGACAACATGCCCCACGTCATCCAGTTCCTAACCAGTTTTAAATAACTTTAGCATAACCGAGGCAGAAGTGTTAAAGGGACTAGGAGCTCTTAAAATAAACAAATCCCCTGGGCCGGATGAGATCCTCCCAATAGTACTCAAAGAAATGAAAGAAGTTATTTACAAACCGCTAACCAAGATCATGCAGCAGTCTCTTGACACAGGGGTGGTACCGACAGACTGGAAAATTGCAAACGTAATACCGATCCACAAAAAGGGAAACAAAACTGAACCAGGTAACTACAGACCAGTAAGCCTGACTTCTATTATATGCAAACTTATGGAAACTATAATAAGATCCAAAATGGAAAATTACCTATATGGTAACAGGGTCCTGGGAGACAGTCAACATGGTTTTAGGAAAGGGAGATCGTGTCTAACTAACTTGCTTGATTTTTTTGAGGATGCAACATCAATAATGGATAATTGCAAAGCATATGACATGGTTTATTTAGATTTCCAGAAAGCTTTTGACAAAGTCCCGCACAAAAGATTAATTCTCAAACTGAACGCAGTAGGGATTCAAGGAAACACATGTACATGGATTTGGGAGTGGTTAACATGTAGAAAACAGAAAGTACTGATTAGAGGACAAACCTCAGAATGGAGTGTGGTAACCAGCGGTGTACCACAGGGATCAGTATTAGGTCCTCTGCTATTCCTAATCTACATTAATGATTTAGATTCTGGTATAGTAAGCAAACTTGTTAAATTTGCAGACGACACAAAAGTAGGAGGAGTGGCAAACACTGTTGCAGCAGCAAAGGTCATTCAAAATGATCTAGACAAGATTCAGAACTGGGCAGACACAGAGAAAAGTGTAAGGTACTGCACACAGGAAATAAAAATGTACATTATAAATATCACATGGGAGATACTGAAATTGGAGAAGGAATCTGTGAAAAAGACCTAGAAGTTTTTGTTGACTCAGAAATGTCTTCATCTGACAATGTGGGGAAGCTATAAAAAAAGGCTAACAAGATGCTCGGATACATTGTGAAAAGTGTTGAATTTAAATCAAGGGAAGTAATGTTAAAACTGTACAATGCACTAGTAAGACCTCATCTTGAATATTGTGTGCAGTTCTGGTCACCTCGCTATAAAAAAGATATTGCTGCTCTAGAAAGAGTGCAAAGAAGAGCGACCAGAATTATTCCGGGCTTAGAAGGCATGTCATATGCAGAGAGGCTAAAAGAAGTGAATCTGTTCAGTCTTGAACAAAGAAGACTACGCGGCGACCTATCAAGCATTCAAAATTCTAAAAGGTATTGACAGTGTCAACCCAAGGGACTTTTTCAGCCTGAAAAAAGAAACAAGGACCAGGGGTCACAAATGGAGATTAGACATTCAGAACAGAAAATAGGAGGCACTTTTTTACATAGAGAATCGTGAGGGTCTGGAATCAACTCCCCAGTAATGTTGTTGAAGCTGACACCCTGGGATCCTTCAAGAAGCTGCTTGATGAGATTCTGGGATCAATAAGCTACTCACAACCAAATGAGCAAGATGGGCCGAATGGCCTCCTCTCGTTTGTAAACTTTCTTATGTTCTTATACAGCCAGTCAGGCGCACACACACACACACACACACACACACAGTTACCTGTACAGCCTGTCTCTCATACAGCGACATCTGTGCTATCTGTGTGGGTCGAGAATTTCCCCCGGAGGCTGTGTTCCCATTGGCCACGCCAGAGTTCTGATCACCATCTGTCTCCATGGTGATCAGGACTGCCTGTTATTCAAGCCCAAGAAAAAAGATTCTGTAATAAATAAATATAAACAAATGAATTTAGCATCTGACCAAATCATGTTTATTTACATTTTCCTAATACCTGAAGCACCCTGCTCTGAATCCTGTGCATCACCGATATGCTTCCCCACCTCACTTCAAGTCTTTTCATAAGCATGATCTGCAGTTTTAAAATCCACTTTTAACAACTCTTTTTAGCCACTTTCAGCGCTCTGCTTGTCCTAATCACTTACACTTTTTGCATTTGAACATTTATTTATTTATTGCATTTATATAGCGCTCTTTATACAAACCTATTGCTAAGCACTGTATAGTACATAGCAGAAAAAAGAACAAACCACAATACATTTGTATAGCATCTCACACATACAACTGCCACAATCACACCATTTAAATAACAGATTTAAATAACTGTATACACAATACAAAACTAAGATAAGAAATTTTAAAAAATGTGTTTTAATCTTGACTTCAAAACTGCAACAGTCCCAGCAGCATTCCCTCTAAGCTTTTTAGGTACTGAGAAACTTGCCATTTTGACTGAGAATGGGTAAATTATCAGTGAGAAACCTTCGGCCATGCATTAACCCTTCTAATATATTTTTGCTACAAGACATTTATTGCGGCTCTGCCTCTGATTTTGAATCATTCTCTGATCCTATGCAGCCCTGTCGGTTGTTATCTGCATAAAATTGCTTTATACTGCATAAAGCACTGGCATCTGCACTGCCTTCAGCTGTATCCATTTTAGGGCTACTAATTGTTCCATTCTTGGGAATACCAAAAAGTTTTTCAGAAATGGCCAATTTCATTTGTTCCCACTTTTTAGCAACATATTCATAATTAAATATGACATTTGAACATAAATATAATGTTTGTGGTATTAAATATCACAATTCATTTTTTTTTTTCAATCAGACTCTTGTTGCTGTAATAGCAAGTAAAGCACCTGAAGACACTTCAAACCTGTCATAATGTTTATACACATCACCTGGCTCATTGCTGGCATTAAAATAAGCAGGAAAACCTACGAATTATATTACAACAGTTCAGAAAACCAAATTTCCAGCACAGCTGTAAGAATCACATTTATAGTCTTCCACTAACACAGTAGTTCAGTCTACAAATAAATGTGTTTTGAAAATATCTGTTGCTTGCATTTACAATAACAATAAAAGTAATAACAATAGTAACAGTCCAGCTATGTCATGTGACAGTAAACCTATGTACAGTACTCCACAAATTAAGTTTAGTGTTTTACTGGCATTATAATAACCAGGATACAATATGAAACACCGATAAAGGCTGAACTTATTGCTCTAAAACAGGTTCACTGCTATGTATTACCCGATTGTAAATTTAAATAGCGCCCCTTTTAACGTAAGCACATAATTAATCCGCTCAGTTGTTTTTTCCCTAATTCTGCAGTGTTATTTGCAAGATTTAACAAGAGGCGTGAATGTCTTTATGAAACCAACGGTATGTTGTGTAGTGATTACATCCTTTAGACAGTAAAGTGATCAATTTCCTTTAAGGATTGTATAGCTAGAAAAATAGTTTTGCGCTAATTTCTTCGTTGTCAGAAAATATAATTCAATTAAGAAACAGCCATGGTTTAAAACTACTAATTATAGCTTAATTAAAGGCAGGTAGTGGAAATAAATAAACTAAACAATAATGAAATCCGCAATTAATTTAACTAACTTACTTCAGGAAAGCTCTGCCTTGAACGCAGTACCTTAGGTCTTAGTTTTTCAGCATAGAATACATTGTTTTGCCATTGCTGCCATCTTCTTTGCTTTTTTATCCTCTGTGTTTACGACTGGCATTATGATATTTAATGGTACTGACTCGTACATGATCATGAGAATTACAGCAAAACTTTGAAAATACTATCGCACCATCCTCATATCAGATTTATTTTAGCTGTCTTACTGAAACATTGCTTTTTTTTCTTCGTTGGTGCAGCTGCCACATTGAGTTTCAAGAGACAGGAGTGAAGTCACTTGATGAATAAACTCGCACAAAAAAAAAAAAAAAAGAATGGCCATGCTATGTCTTCAATTACTATACAGTTAAATGTGTATTTTAGACTAATGTGCCGATTACATTTTTAGCAGTTTCAAAATGAATTTGAGCTGATTTCTGAAACGTTTTTTTAAAAAAGAAATAAAACAAAAACCATCAAAGTGTGAGTACTATGATTTTTATTTATGTTTACCAAAGTATTTTATACTTTTACATAATGCAGGAAGATTGTGCTTCACTGATTTTAATATTCAATTATACGATGAGTTAAAAACTGTAAAGTTCATGAGCAGCACTCTCTATAGAGGCAGAATTGCCAGGCGCCTTCTTCGCCCGCCCTGTAGATTCGCTGGTGCCCGAGCGAGGTCTGCACTAAATGTGACATGTATTTTTACACAGGAAAATTAGAGAATCCGCTGCAAGACAGCCACAAATATGCTTATGTTAATGCTTTTTAAGAATGGTCTCAAAATAATAAGTTTACCTTCGAGAGGCTGGAGTCTTGATTGAGGTTGACATTTATGACAATAACTTGCGAAGGTTGTTGCCAGTTACAGCGAAAAATGGATGGATTTTAGCCTTAGAGGGAACACTGGGTCCCAGCTTCCCTGACAAAACAAAGGCAGAGCATTCCATAATTCCAAAGCTCTACAAGAAAAAGCCCTACCTCCCGTGTTGCTTTTGTTGACCCTAGGAATAACCTGCAGCCCCGCATCCTGTGATCTCAGAGTGCAGTTTAGAAGATACGGTTTAGAAGTCCTGCAAATATCTAAGTGCTAATGTATTCAGGGCCTTGTTGGTTAACAGGGAGCAAGTGTAAAGAGGTCAAAACAGGGGTAATATGTTAACTTTTCCTGGTATTAGTCAGAATTCTAGTGGCGGTATTCTGAACAAGCGCAAGAGGGATATCACACATTTTGAAACACCAGAAAAAAGTTACAATAATTAATTCTAGATGAAACAAAGGCATGCATTAGTCTCTCAGCATCAGATATGGAAATAATTGGTCTAAGTTTGGCTATATTTCTCAAATGGTAAAAAGATACTTTAGTAACTTCCCTAATATGTCTCAAATGAGAGCTCAGGATCAAAGATGACCCCCAAAGTCTTAACTTCTAGTTTAAGTTTTGATGAGAGACTGCAAGGGTTGAGCTCATGTAATCCCATATTTCCTTTTAGTTGGTTCTGTAAGCCCACTAGCATAACCTCTGCTTTATCTGAATTCAACATTCGAAAATTCTGCGACATCTGATTCTTGATGTCTGTAAGGCAAGTAGCTAATAACACCCAGGCAAAAGAAACCCCTGGCTTTAGGGCCAAATATAGCTGGGGATATCAGCACAGCAATGGAAGTTCACTCTGTGTTTGCGGATAATGTCATCCAACGGTAACATATATAACAAAAACAACAAAAGGACCTAGAATGGAGCCCTGTGGAACACCACAGACAACTTCCAATAATGCCGATTTTACCTCCCCAATAGAGATGATCTGAAACCTATCAGAAAGATAAGATTTGAACCAGGATAGGACAAAGCCAGACAGTTCCACTGTGCTTTCAAAATGATTCAGTAAGATGGAATGGTCTACAGTATTAAAAGGCAGCACTTAGATCTAGAGTTAGAGCTTATCAGCAGATCATTCAGAACTCTGACTGCAGATGCGAACTGCAAACTTGGGACTTGGGAACTTACGAACCCTGAAGAGACTAACATACCTGCACAGTGACATTCTGGACACACTAGATGGCCATTCCCTCATGAAAAGATTCACCAACATGACACTGGAGCGCAAGTCCATCTTTGGGGTCTATTTTTGTTTTTTCAAGTAAACAAGACATTTTTATGTTCCACTGTTTAACTGGATAATAAAAGTATATGCTGCTTTTCTAAACCCTTATGGTAAGCATGTTATAAACAATATAGTTAAAGCATTTTTTTAATTATTTATATCGATAAGTGCATGATGATGGCTTTGTTTCATTAACACACTAACGCAATAACCAAAAGCATACTGTAGCATCTCTCATATACATGGTTTGCAGTTCTGTTTGATGGCGTTTAGCATCATTGTTCCAGCGCCACTGTTTAGAATGTACAGCTATTTCAAATACAAGGTTATGGGTAGGTAACAATAGCTAAGACAAATTATTTTATAAGTCTCATTTAATAGATCTACCTTTTGCATTTCTCAAAATTCAAGGGCAATAATGTTTGTCTTTCCAAGGATGAATATCAACTCCACACTATCCGTTTGGTGTATGTCAGCATTATTTATTTAATTATTTTTGTAACACTACAAACGCTTTAAACATATATACAGTGCCTTCAGAAAGTATACAACCCCTTTCAAAATGTTCACCTTTTATTGCCTTATAGCCTGAAATTAAAATGCATTAAAATTGTGTTTTTTTTTTCATTCGGCTACACATCCTACCCCACAACTGTCAAATGAAAAAAATGTTCTAGAAATTTGTAGAAAATTAATTAAAAATAAAAACTGAAATAACTTGGTTGGATAAGTATCCACCCCCTTTGTAATAGCAATCCTAAATTAGCTCAGGTGTAACCAATCACCTTCAAAATAACACACCAAGTGGCCTCCAGCTGTGTTAAAATGTAGTGATTCACATGATTTCAGGATAAATTCAGCAGTTCCTGTAGGTTCCTTCTGCTGGGTAGTGCATTTCAAAGCAAAGACTCACGCACCAAGGCGCTTTCAAAAGAACTCCGGGACAAAGTTGTTGAAAGGCACAGATCAGGGGATAAGTATAAAAAAAATATCAAAGGCCTTGAATATCCCTTGGAGCAAGGTCAATATGATTATTAAGAAACGGAAGGTGTGTGGCACCACCAAGACCCTGTCTAGATCAGGCCGTCCCTCCAAACTGGATGACCGAGCAGGGAGGAGACTGATTAGAGAGGCTACCAAGAGGCCAATGGCAACTTTGCAAGAACTGTAGGCTTTTATGGCCAAGACTGGTCAAAATGTGCATGTGACAACAATATTCCAAGCACTCCACAAATCTGGCCTGTATGGTAGGGTGGCAAGAAAGAAGCCATTACTCAAAAAAGTCCACCTTGAATTCTTTTTGAAGTATACAAAAAAACACTCAGGAGAGTCTGTAGCCATGTAGCAAAAAGTTTAGTGGTCTGACGAAACTAAAATGGAACTTTTTGGCCTAAATGCAAAGTGTTATGTTTGGCACAAACAAAACACAACGCATCACCCAACGAACACCATCCCTACTGTGAACCATGGTGGTGGCAGCATCATGTTATATGGATGTTTCTCTTCGGTAGGGACTGGGGCACTTGTCAGGTTAGAAGGGAAAATTAATGGAGCAAAGTACAGAGAAGTCCTTGAGGAAAACCTGCTGCCCTCTGCAAGAAAACTGAAACTGGGACGGAAGTTCACCTTTCAGCATGACACCAACCCAAAGCTACACTGGAGTGGCTAAGGAACAAAAAGGTAAATGTTTGAGTGGCCCAGTCAGAGCCACGACCTAAATCCAACTAAAAATTTGTGGCATGACTTGAAGATTGTTGTCCATCAACGATCCTCAAGAACTTGACAGAGCTTTAATAGTTTTGGAAAGAAGAATAGTCAAATATTGTCAAATCTAGGTGTGCAAAGCTGGAAGAGACCTATCCCAACAGACTCACAGCTGTAATTGCTGCCAAAGGTGCTTCCACCAAGTATTAACTCAAGGGGGTGGAGACTTATCCAATTATGATCTTTCAATTTTGTATTTTTAATCTATTATTTTTTCCTCCATAATTTTTTTTTTCTTTAACAGTATGGAGTATGGTGTGTAGATAAGTGGGAAAAAAATCGTCATTTAAGCATGAAACTCTGAGGCACTTACACAACAAAATATGAAAAAAGTTCAAGGGGGTGTAGTTTCTATAGGCACTGTATTATATTATATATAGAGAGAGAGAGAGAGAAAGAGAGAGAGAGAGAGAAACAAAGACACATACGTTTGTTTAGTTTATACCCAATCTAAAACATATAAATAAATAAATAATAAAAATTAAGCGAATACCGCGGACTTTGATCCAAATACAAATTGCTTAAATATGTCAGACCATTATTTCTTATGGCCAATGGTTTCGTACAATGGGCATGGTGATAAAAGTTGTACCCGAATTTGCGAGCAACATTGTGTACGTTGTTTACGGGTTACAGATATTCTATATAGTATCTCTCACCGCTGTGCACGGTCGTACCGTAGTCCCGCATGAGTCAAAAATGTAAATATCAGCCCAATTTAGCACTAGGGTGTATTATATCCATACTACGAAAATCCAATTAACCACAAACCACGAACTGGTTTTACAACAAAAAATGTAGTGACAGGCTGTTTTCATTTTGACCACGAACGATTCGCTATTATTTTAAGAATATAAATATCGTACCTACCTTTTTTCTAAGGTGAGTGTATGTGTCTTTTTTCTACCTGCTAATACTTTAATTTTTACCTTTCTGTGATGTTCTTTTCTTTTAAATCTGCTTTTTTTTTTTAATTATAATTATTATTACTCTTATCACGAACCAACTTCCGTTCTTCTGCTGCCCCCCATTCTGTCGCGTCGGCACTGACGTCGGTCCTCTAGTTTGCGGCATATATAATATGTACTCTATACCTGTCTATGGTTTGCGGTAGACAGAGGTATGACACGGGCCCGGTTTTTCGGATGGAATCGCACAACAATCTCGCTTTTTGATTGGTCCTAGTCTGTCACAGAAATATGTCGTCACACTAGTGGGAATGCTTGTAGGAATTTTTAACATTGCGATGAGTGAGAGAGAGAGCAAGTGAGTTTTTTGTCTTTCAAATAGCATATATATGTAATCGTTTGCGCAATATAATATATATATATATATATATATATATATATATATATATATATATATCTTCCACATTATTACAGTTTTGTTACAGGATACATTAGTTTATCTCTAATGTAATCACAGCTTTACGTATACACTGTTTTCATTGACGACCCAAATTCTGGGCCGCTTTGCTTTTCAGATAATGTCCCAAATTCTGGGCCGATTTGGTTTGCAGATAACATCCCAGTTTCTGGGCTGCTCTGGTTTTTAGATAACGTACAAAATTATGGGCCGCTTTGCATTTTCGAATTCAGCCCAGTTTTATGGATATTCTGTTCAGCTGAATGCCGAGTTTATAAGTCATGCATGCTCAATTTACCATAAACTGGACCGTGATTTCATTTAAGAATAATGTAGTACATGAATCAAAGTTAGTGTTTTTTTTTTGTTTTTTTTTATGAACAAACAGAAATAAAATGTAAATGTTAAAAAAAATGAAGAAACTACATTGCACTGAAATAGATACATGAAAATTGATTAAAGCAGCCGTTTTCCTTTATTAAAGGCTAATATTAAAACACATTTTTTGAGAAGGAACATGGTATTCCCAAAAAAGGACATCTCATTTTCTTATTAATGTCCATCAATATATTATAGCGTTTTGAGTTCTTTTGGGGACAGAAATGAGACTGCAACCATGAGTAGATGAAGGTTGTTTATTTTTACAATAATTAAATAATGACAAAATAAAATCATTAAGTGAGGGAAAGGGGACTGGGAGTCTAAAAGGAAAATAAATTATTGTAGTAGTTTTTGCTTTATCCAACCCTTCCCAGTCTTTTCCCTGCACCCCCTTATATGACCTCACTTCCATCCCACTCTCCAATTCCCCTATCCACACATCCACACGCAACCCCTGCACACTTAGACAACCATGCAACCCCTGCACACACACAACAAAGTAACCGTTTTCCTTTATTAAAGGCTAATATTAAAACACATTTTTCAGAAGGAACATGGTATTCCAAAAAAAATTGCTTATGTAATGTCCATCAGTATATATAATCATGCATAGTAGTTTATCAGACCTTCTGCATTTAAGAGACCAGTGTCCTTCAACAACTTCAAATAAATTTTATTGTATTAGTCAGCATTTTCCTTATATTTTCCTAGTTTATAGTTTATACTGTAGGCGAGGGGTTTTCAACCTTTTTATGAAACTGTATCCCTTCTACAGTGGCTCTCAAAAATATTCACCCCCCCCCCTTGGACTTTTCCACATTTTATTGTGTTAAAACATGGAATCAAAATGGATTTAAATTAGGAGTTTTTGCCACTGATCCACAAAAAAAGTCCATAATGTCAAAGTGAAAAATGAAATCTACAAATTGTTCTAAACTGATTACAAATATAAAACAGAAAATAACTGATTGCACAAGTATTCACCCCCTTTGCTATGACACACCTAAATAAGCTCTTGGTGCAACAAATTGTCTTTAGAAGTCACATAATTAGTTGAATGGAGTCCACCTGTGTGCAAGTAAGGTGTTTCACATGATTTCAGGTTAAATATACCTGTCTCTGGGAGGTCCCACAGTTGGTCAGTACATTTCCTAACAAAAACTACATCAGAAGACGAAGAAACTTTCAAAGCAAATCTGGAATAAGTTTCTTCAAAAGCACCAATCAGGCGTAGGATATAAAAACATTTCTAAGGCATTGAATATCCCCCGGAGCACAGTAAGTTCCATTCTTAAGCAATGGAGAGAATATGGCACAACTGTGAATCTGTCTAGAACAGGCCGTTCTCAAAAACTGAGTATCCAGATGAGAAGGGCACTAGTCAGGGAGGCCACCAAGAGGCCTATGGCAACATCAAAGGAGTTACAGTCTTCCACGGCTGAGCTTGGAGACTCTGTGTTACGGCAACAATAGCCTGGGTGCTTCACAAAACTGGCCTTTATGGGAGAGTGACAAAAAGAAAGCCATTGTTGAAAAAAACTCACATTAAATCTCAGCTAGAGTTTGCCAGAAGGCATGTGGGAGAGATTGAGACCAAGTGGAAGAAGAGTCTATGGTCCGATGAGACCAAAATAGAGCTTTTTGGTCTCAACGCTAAGCGCTATGTTTGGCGCAAGCCTAACACCGCACATCATCCTTGGAACACCATCCCTAGCATGAAGCATGGTGGTGGCAGCATCATGTGGCAGCATCATGCTATGGGGATGCTTCTCTGCATCAGAGCCTGGAAAGCTCATGAAGATAGAGGGCAAAATGGATGCAGCAAAGTACAGAGAAATCCTGGAGGAAAACCTGCTGAAGTCTGCAAGAGACCTGGGACTCGGGAGAAGATTCATCTTCCAGCAGGACAATGACCCCAAACATATAGGCAAAGCCACACTGGAGAGGCTTAAAAACAAAAAGGTCAATGTCCTGGAGTGGCCCAGTCAAAGCCTGGACCTCAATCCAATTGAGAATATGTGGAAATAGTTGAAAATTGCTGTTCACCAAAGGTCCCCATCCAACAATTTTGCAAAGAAGAATGGGCAAAAAGCTGTTAGAGACTCATGGCCGTAATTGCTGCCAAAGGTGCCAGATATCGACTCAAGGGGGTGAATACTTATGCAATCAGTCTGTTTTGTATTTGTAGTTAATTTAGAACAATTTCTAGATTTTATTTTTCACTTTGACATTATGGACTTTTTTTGTGTTGATCAGTGGCAAAAATGCCTATTTAAATCCATTTTGATTTCATTTTGTAACACAATAAAATGTGGAAAAGTCCAAAGGGAGGTGAATACTTTTGAGAGCCACTATATCTAGAGGTTTCAGCTCAAGTACCTCTTTACAATTTTCAGTCTAATGAACGGTACTTCATTTGCTACTTTTTTGTAACTTTGACAGCATTTTGATGGCCATTTGATGGCCTTTTGACGCCCTTTAACTTTGTCTGCCTTTTGATGGCCTTTTTGTAAAAGTGACAGCTTTTTTACGATAAAAGGCCATCATTCTAAAACTGATGCAACATTTTTAAAATGACGACCGTTTGACTGTCTTTTTCCTATACTTTCAATTGAAGCTTTTTCATGGAACATCTTTTTTTTCCAAGTTTGACGGCCATTTGACGACCGCTTGTAAAAGTGACGGCCTCAAAAAACTTAGTTTTTTTTTTCAAAGTGACAGCCTTTATGTAAAAGTGACAGCCTTTTGATACCCAGTATACACTGCAATACCCAGCAAAGTTATACACTAACAGGACAGCAATTTAAATGAAGTTCGTAAGTGGTTGTGTTCCTCAAATACACAATAAAAAGTGGGTACAGTTATACAACGATAGTCATTTCGGCCATATGCACGGGAACCAAAGAAGCAAGGCACTCATGCTTCTGGATTCATTATCTGCATGTAGTACAGGTACTCTATAGTAATTTCCAGACTCCTAGCATGTTCAGAGCTTGTATGACACCCAATTGTAGTTGCTCATAGATGCTTATAACATTATACCACAATACTGCATTTCAATGTGTCAAAGTGATAGTACTGCATGGGGAGCAAAGTGCTAGACACTTAAGAACATAAGAACATAAGAAAGTTTACAAACGAGAGGAGGCCATTCGGCCCATCTTGCTCGTTTGGTTGTTAGTAGCTTATTGATCCCAAAATCTCATCAAGCAGCTTCTTGAAGGATCCCAGGGTGTCAGCTTCAACAACATTACTGGGGAGTTGATTCCAGACCCTCACAATTCTCTGTGTAAAAAAAAGTGTCTCCTATTTTCTGTTCTGAATGCCCCTTTTTCTAAACTCCATTTGTGACCCCTGGTCCTTGTTTCTTTTTTCAGGCTGAAAAAGTCCATTGGGTCGACACTGTCAATACCTTTTAGAATTTTGAATGCTTGAATTAGGTCGCCACGTAGTCTTCTTTGTTCAAGACTGAACAGATTCAATTCTTTTAGCCTGTCTGCATATGACATGCCTTTTAAGCCCGGAATATGAAGGTATGAAACAGAGACTAACAGAAGTAGATTGGAGTAAAATAGAGAAAACACCCACAGAAGGATGGTTGTTCTTCAAAAATGTAGTACTAGAGGCACAAAACAATTATATCCCTAAAGTAGACAAATCTAAATGTAAAACTAAATTGCCAAAATGGTTTAATAGATCAATTAAAAAAAATATTCAGCGAAAAAAGGCACTTTACAGAGCATTAAAAAAGGACCAAAAAGAAAGTACGCAGAAAGAGTACACAGAACTGCAAACGCAAGTCAAAAAGGAAGTTAGAAAGGCCAAGAGAGAAATAGAAATAAACATTGCTAAGGGAGTGTGGCAAAGTGGCTAGTGGAGGGGAACAGGTATAACGGTGATGCGATGCAGGAGTGACAGGCAGACAACAGTTTCCAGTGAAAAGGTGCTTTTATTTATAATCCAGGTCTGGTGACCGTTAAATAATAAATCCCCGGCTATACACAACAATGTGTAAAGCACGGGGATAGCAATAACACAGACACAGTCCCGAACAAAACGAACACACGGTCACCAGTCCTGGGTGAGTGCAGACGTGCTTGTGGTGGGTGAAGACACTGTATTTCGTGACGGTTCCGTGCAGTGGTGATCCGGATTGTGCTGACCCTGGTCGACAGCTCCGGACAGGTGAGTTAACTGTCTGGTGGTGCAAAACGCAGACAATTACAAACAAACACAACAAAACACAACACGCAATTCTCTGTAACAACGAGAGCTCCTCTCTCGCTCCTTCTCTCTCCGAACATTTACCCAAACGAAGGAAAAGACCAGCGTTACCCTGGCCCCTATATGTAATCCCGCATGATATCGAGATAAACGGTTGCAGCTGCCTTATTACTTGCAGCTGCCTCTCGTTTATCTCTCAAATCAATACGGTCTTACAACAGAGTCGCGCTTCCCTCCAGGCTGACCCACTTCCCTGACCCGGAAACGAACTGTCAGGCCAGCCCTTCCAGATGCTTCTCCTCCCGTTCTTTAGCGCCCTCACAGGTTGGGAGGAAGATTCATCACCAGAACTCATCTTTCCGTCACAGGGAGCTAAAACCAATTCCAAAATGTTTTTCCAATAGCAAGCGAACATTCAAAGAGGAGATTAAATGTTTAAGAGATACAAATGGCAAAATCGTAGATGAAGAAAAAAAAATAGCAAATATGTTAAATGATTACTTTTCACAAGTTTTTACAAAGGAAGATACTGACAACATGCCCCACATGTCATCCAGTTCCTGTCCAGTTTTAAATAACTTTAGCATAACTGAGGCAGAAGTGTTAAAGGGACTAGGAGCTCTTAAAATAAACAAATCCCCTGGGCCGGATGAGATCCTCCCAGTAGTACTCAAAGAAATGAAAGAAGTAATTTACAAACCGCTAACCAAGATCATGCAGCAGTCTCTTGACACAGGGGTGGTACCGACAGACTGGAAAATTGCAAACGTAATACCGATCCACAAAAAGGGAAACAAAACTGAACCAGGTAACTACAGACCAACCCGAGCCGATGCAGAGCAGCAGGTAACCCCAGACGAAGCAGGCGTGATATGCAAGGCAGGCATCCCCAGGAGAGGCAGAGTTGGCGACTCCAGGCTCCAACAGCAGCTGACTCTTGGGAGGTGACGGCGGCAGGGGAACCCCTGGCCATGAAGGCGGCAACGGGAACTCCACTTCTGCCCCTGGTGAAGGAATCAGGACTAGCTGGAGTGCTGGGGTTGACCCTCTTCGTGACTGCTGCAGATAGGTGGTTTTCCCCTGTGCTCCGCTCAGCATTATATTCGGGGGCTGCTGAGGACTGCCAGCATCCTGCCCTAGTCCTTCTAGGGGTGCAGGGAGAGGCAGCTCCTGCTTCTCACTCTCTGGTGGTGGTGGAGATAGAGGCAGCTCCTGCTGCTCTGCTCCTGGCAGCGAAGGCGGCAGGGTCTCCTCCTGCACTGGCTGCAAAGGTGGCAGGGTCTCCACATTGGGTTACCTGCTGCTCCGCATCGGCTCGGATTGCCGGCTGCTCCACATCACCTGAGGCTGCCTGCTGTGCCACTTCGACTGGGAGAGCTGTTTCTGTTGTGTCTCCTAGAGTCACTGAAGTTCCCGCTTCCCTGGGGTCGCTGCCGGCTCTGCTTCGTCTGGGGTCGCTGCCAGCTTTGCTTCGCCTTGGGTCGCTGCCGGCTCTGCCGTGAGGAGCCCTGTACATGATTGTTTATTTATTTTTAGAATGGGGTCTCCCCATCTGCCCCTGTGTCTCATTTGTGCTATGTTGTATTTGTGTCTTATGATTTATTTATCTATAAATATGACAGTAAAAGCCGTAGCTTTTGTTTTGCAGCATGGATGGGAATCCCCATCCACCATTAAAAACATTGTGGTAATGTGTGGCTGTTGGCTAGTGTGGGGGGACCAGCAGGCATGCTCCCTTTAATGGTGGTGATGGGCACAACAGGTCTTTCTCTACTGTGGGTGGTGGTGGCGGAACCAGCAGGCACTCTCCCTCTGCTGGTGGAGGTGGGAATGGCAAGCAGCCCTCATTGGTGGTGGAGGCGGAACCAGCAGGCATTCCTCCTCTGCTGGTGGAGACATGGGCTGTAGACGTTCCTCCTCCCCCTTTTGGTCTGTTGATGCACCGGCTCCTCCCTCTTGGGCTATGGATGCTCGGCCTCCCCCCTCTTGGGCTGTGGACACATTGGCACCTCCCTCTTTGGGTTCATGTCTCCTCCAGAGTAGCTGTAGTACCACTCTTCTTTGGGGAGGGAGCAGTTAACTGGGAAATGGCCCCAATCCACATAGATGCAGCAAGAGTAGATCTTGCCTATGCTGGGGTTGGGCTTCCCAGCTGATCTCCTCCTGTGCCTGCTGTTGCTGCTGCAGCTGCTGTTTTTGTTGCAGCTGTTGTTGCTGCAGCTGTCTCCTTCCCATCCTCTTCTTTCCTCCCATCCTCTATCCTCTTTCTCCAAAATAAAAAAAAAATAAAAAAAAACTGCACTATCCATTCCAGCCTGTCCAGAAGGCGCTGGTGATCCCACTCTGAACACCACGCGTGAGAGGATAGCTGAATGGTGATGTCAGGCCAGAATGCAGGAAGAAAAAGACACTTTGACACCGTTTACTTAAGTAACAACTTAAATATTTAAACAAAAACACTTGTTACTGTTCCTGTAGGACTGTGACAAAGTGCCCGCCCCTGTGTATATTATCTGTTATGTGTTGCGTGTGGTGTGTTTAAATGTTGGTGTATAGACATTGGTACACGGGATATAAACGGGTCTGTGTAACACGAGTGTTTAAAAATGTATATGTGTATTTAGGCACGAGGATTGCACAGCACTTCACGTGCAAGTAAAATGTAGTAATATGTCAGCACGGGGAATTGCACTTTATTAATTCACGTGCTGGGATTCAAGTGAATAATTAATTGGTAATTGAATCCCAGCACAACAGTATATATAGATGCACGTTGTCACATACTCGCGGTTGTGTGTTCGGGAGTGGAGAACGGGAGAGAGAGAGAGAGAGAGAGAGAGAGAGAGAGAGAGAGAGAGAGAGAGAGAGAGAGGTGTAAATATAGATTTCAATTGTTTGTGTAGCATTCGGCCACTCTGTGTTTTGTCCGTGTCTATTCGTTTTGTTTATCTGTTTATTTTGGCGTGAAGTGCCGTGTCCTGTCTTTTGTTTGTTAAACCCTTTTATTTTACAATAAACCGGCGCCAGCCAGCGCCATCATCATTTCATTTCATCCGCCCTGTGTTTTGTGTATTTCATTCCTTTTCCGCCCACTTCAGCCGGCTCTGTGACAGGGACATATAAACAAAACCCTTTCTCCTTTCGTTCTCCTGTACTCTCCTCTGTACCCACCCCGAACTGAGAGCGCTGCAGGTTTATATCAATCTGCACAAGTTTATTAATTACATGTGACTTCCGACTAGTTTAACAACGCACTAGCCGACAGCCACACATTTTTAATGGCTTTTAAGGGCTTCAATCCACGCTGCAAAACAAAATGGCTCTAGTCATCATATATTTACAAATAAATAAATCATAAAACACAAATACAAAATAACACAAATGAGACAAGGGCAGAGGGGGAGACCCCATCTTAAAAATAAATAATCATGTACAGGGCTTCTCGCCCTGTTAGATTTCCCTAAAAGGATCCGGGTACACGGGTATTTTTCACGGTGGGTTCTGGATTTTCTACCCATGCTGACCTCTGATATAAAGGTATATTTGGTCTGGTGTGCATTTTTGTGTGGAGTTATATTTCTTATATTACAAGCTAATACAATCTGTATTTCAAACTCTTCTTTCACTTTCACAATGGATCAGTCTCTCTTGTACACAGTGTCAGTTTGCAAGTAGTTGTTTTTTTTTTTTCACAACACCCTGTCTGCAGACTTCCGGAGGCTGCAGAGAACTCTGCCAGTGTCAGAGTGACTCTTCACTTTAGAGACGCTCACAAAAGATACGTACTATTAGTTTTGTTTCAAGAGGTTGTAGCAAACTTTAATAAATTAATATTTAATTTAATAAATCTTACCTGTGTTGCACTTCCATAAATTATAATAGATCTGAAATGTGCAGCATTGAAAGAAAGACATCTTATTGGCAGTTTGATAGATGAAGGATTGGGAGCAGATTTTTGTAGAAAGACACAGTTTGCATTGGTTAAAACAAAAAGTAATTAATTCTATGATTCCACTGTGGTAAAGTGGTTTGCAGTGTGCATGTGTAGATTCGATGCAATACTTAAACAGATGACAGACAACAAAGTTCACAGTCTAAATAGTCCTTTATTTGTTTATAATCCAGGTCGTTTGGAGAAAGTAAATTAATAATCCCTGCCAATACACAGCAATGTGTACTGTACAGTGAAACCACTGAAATAATAAACATGGTATAAACATACACAGAACACAAACATGATCACAAAAACAGAGTGAGTGCTGCAGTGCAAGTGGTGAATATAATTTATTAGTGAACAGCAGTGCAGTGCTGTCTGGGTTGGTGCTGGCCTTTAGCTGTCAAACAAGAACAAATGAGTACAATTAGAAAGACAAACAAACAAACCCTAAATACTCCTACTTATATCACAGTCCTTCAGCGGTTCTCTCACAACCATAACAAAGGAGCAGTTCGCTCGGCCACATCACCTTTTGTACCTTACTGTGGCTCTGGCCCCTTTCTAGGTGGCCTACTTCCACCTTTCCCTGGAATTAAATTGTCAGACCATCCAGTCCGTGGCACACTGTACCCTTTACACAACGCCCTCACAGGTCGGGAGGGAGATTTATAACCAAGATTCTCTGTCACAGTGACATAAAGTTGAATAAAAAATTGTGCACAGAATCTAATGAACAGTTGCCATCCTGAACCGTAAGATGTTAAGTGCTTTTGGAAACTGATTTAGCCATTAGTTTAAATGCAGGGTCAGAAATGTGTGTCGCAGCATTGGGAGGCTGAATCAGTACAGAATGCAATCCTTGAATTGAGGGCATGGAACAGGCAGGGGGTCCCTTCTGATGAGATCCTTGACTTGAGGGCATGGAACAGACAGGGGGTCCTTTCTGGAAATGGCAAATAATTAGTCGTCAATAACATTTTTTTACACCTGGTATTTGGGAGGCTTTGATTCTGAAGTTACCCAGCACTGAAATCCAAGTGAGTTTTCGCATAAGCCTCATAATAGCAGGGGATGATGATCTGTGTTTATTAATTATTGACAGGGTAATTAGATTATTGCAATTAAAAACAATAACTTTCTTAGATGGCAGATGTCTGTATAAAACTGCAGCTATTATAAATCGGGTACAACTTGAATAGTGCTGAAGATTGTTCCTTGGTTGGTAAGGAGGACATTTCGTAGGGAACCAAAGAACCATTTAGTTCCTAAAATGCCCCCAAAACCACAGGAAGGGGCAGCATCAGTATGCAGGCTGAGAGTGACAGAAGATGTAAACAAGTTGTCACAGAAGAATGAACTACCGTTCCAGTTGGAGAAGTCGGATCAGTTTGATATCAGTGCAGCACCCCACATTGAGATTGATATGGAGTTCAGGAACAGAATATGCTAAATTTAAAAAGTAAGAAATAAATTATAGATCTTGAGGTATGATCCGAATAGCAAAATTGAGATGACCAAACAATGAAAGTAGTTCATGTTTAGTACACAATTTCTTGAAATGGCAGGAACTAAGAATGTCTCTGATGCAACAAAGTTTTTTTTGAGAGGTGTGCTTCCATTTTAATTTAATCCAGTTTGATTCCCAGAAATTCAAGACCTGTAGTGGGACTTAGAAGCTATTCTTCCAATAGGGGAGCCCGAAGTTTATGGAAAACAGATTTTAACACTAGAACTACCTGTGCAGTCTTTTTGGCGCATCACGTTTTTTAAATGAATTTTTCTCCACTGATTTGGCAGCTAGACACCTGTGCTTTTTTTACTTGTCCTAAATATATATATATATATATATATATATATATATATATATATATATATATATATATATATATATATATAAAAGTTACTGAATAATAGTGTAACAAACCAGCTACTGCAAGACTGGAGACAGAAATTACCACTGAATAGCCAACAGAGTCGAACTCAGGCACAAAATAAAAGGCTAAACAGAAAACAGTCAAACAAACAAATCTCAGGCACTATTCTCTATTGCTTCATAGAGTGTCATAAGCTCCCTCTACATGTAAAAAGTCATCCTTGAGCTGCTACACCCAATCTATTTTATAGACCAGCATTTGCAATCATAAGTCCTCTTCCAACACCACCCCCAAGTCTTGGGTCAGTGCTGGTGTTGCAGGTTTCCCTCATGTGTAACAAGCAGGCTGCAAAAACTGTGTCACAGACAATATCCTGAAGGAAAACAAACAATAACATCAAAACCTCGGATTTACAAATAAATTATGGAAAAATTTAAGTGAGGAAATGAGAATTAAAGAAACAAGGCAGTCTTCCCAGCGACAGCGAGTGGAAGCTACAGCGTGGCAGAAGTACAGGCGTGGAAAAGTGCAGAGCAGTTTAGAAGCATTTTGAAAGCAGGTTGAAGGCTGCAGAAGAAACTAAACTTCAAAAAAAAAAAAAAAAAAAGCCCCATCAACATGGTCTTCATATCAATAATCTGTGATACCTGTATGATGTGGGAAATCCGAGAAAACCTGCAGAGCTAAACCAAGTGTGTGTAAAGTGCCGCTGCCTGTACAGTGTGCTGCCTTCCGGGAGCCTCGGTCAAGCACATCACTGAGAACGTGGGCAGGGTCCTTGAACAAACAGGAGACAACCCAATAGTAGTCGTCCACATCGGTACAAACAACATTAGAAGAGACAGACCAAAATACCTGCAAAATAAATTCAAAGAGCTAGGAAGGAAATTAAAAGACAAGACCAAAACTGTGGTATTTTCTGGGATACTACTGGCACCTTGCAAAGGACCATATGGACAGCTGGAAATAATTAATCTAAACACATGACTGAAGACATGGTGCACGTGGGAAGGCTTCACCTATCTTGATCATTGGACCACATTCTACAATGAGGACTATCTGTATAGACGGGACGGATTGCACTTAAATAAAAAGGGAACCAGTCTACTTGGAGAAAAGATCCTCAAGCAGTTCAGAAGCATTTAAACTAGAAAGGAAGGGGGGGGGGGAATCAACAAAAAAACAGAAGGGAGACCGCATCAAAACAAGGACAACAACTCAGGTAAGACAACCATTAAATGTATTTATCTAAACGCTGAGATAACAAAGATAACAAAGAAACAGAAACAAAATTTTAGAACTACCGCATTTTAGAAGCTACTGCACTAACAAGTAACTATAATGTGATAGGTGTTACAGAAACTTGATTGTCTGAGCGTGATGGGGACAAATATAATATTTGTGGAAATACACTGTATAGGAAAGACAGGCAGGACAGAAGAGGAGGAGAGGTAGCGCTGTACATAAGAAGCCCAGGTGTTAAAATCAAATTTAAATTTAAATCAAGGGAAGTAATGTTAAAACTGTACAATGCATTAGTAAGACCTCATCTTGAATATTGTGTTCAGTTCTGGTCACCTCGCTATAAAAAAGATATTGCTGCTCTAGAAAGAGTGCAAAGAAGAGTGACCAGAATTATTCCAGGTTTAAAAGGCATGTCATATGCAGACAGGCTAAAAGAATTGAATCTGTTCAGTCTTGAACAAATAAGACTACGAAGAGATCTAATTCAAGCATTCAAAATACTAAAAGGTATTGACAATGTCGACCCAAGGGACTTTTTCAGCCTGAAACAAGAAACAAGGACCAGGGGTCACAAATGGAGATTAGACAGAGGGGCATTCAGAACAGAAAATAGGAGGCACTTTTTTACACAGAGAATTGTGAGGGTCTGGAATCAACTCCCCAGTAATGTTGTTGAAGCTGACACCCTGGGATCCTTCAAGAAGCTGCTTGATGAGATTCTGGGATCAATAAGCTACTAACAACCAAATGAGCAAGATGGGCCAAATGGCCTCCTCTGATTTGTAAACTTTCTTATGTTCTTATGTTTGATATGTTAAAATAATGCTGTTTTGACTACATTTAACACAGAACAGTTTTGTAGCGTGCAACGCTGCAGTAGTTTTCTATGCATTTTAATATAACATTAAAAAGACCACTGCAGTAGTTCTAGGTATGTATGTGCGCAAATATATGAGCAGTCCTAAGTTTTAGTTTAAACTGTTTTTTATTTGAAAATATTAACCCCACCCCAAGGGAAAGGGACAAGAAAGGAAATCAATACAATTGAAACAATCACAAAAAGAAAATAATAAAAATACAAACAGTCAATAATAATATAAATAGAGAAAAAATACACAACTCACAGAAAAATAACAAAAGACTAAAAGCTAACACAATATTAAAATAGTTGTGCCACCTGGTCCACAGAGATGTCCCGTGCTGCCATCGTGCCAGCAGAGACTGAGTGTAGTTGAGCCGCGGATCTTTATAAAATAATAACTTCACAAAAGTAATCCGGCCAGAGAGAAGAGAAATAAATAGAGTGCTCCATCCATCCCTTCAGAATAGTTTTCTTGGCTGACGTCATCCCTGCCAGGAAAAGCTTCCTGGAGTGTGATGTCAACATCAGCCGGGAATCATCAGCCAGCAGGAGTACCTCAGGAGAGAGGGGCACCACCACACCCAGTAGAGAGCACAGACTACCATAATGGTCACAACCATCTGCCAAAAAAGTAACAATTTTTGAGCACTCCCAGAACATGTAAGTAAGTGCCCGTCACTCTCGAGGCACAAGCCTGGCACATAGGATCTGGAGCAATTTTCATCTGAGGCCTCCTAAGTGGAGTATCATAGAATCTATGAGCCAATTTAAAATGATTAAGCTGATGAACCAGATTTTTGGATGATATTAAAATATTTTCCCAGACAGTTTCCCAGTCATGGGTTACAGCAGCCTTGCTTAACTCTCTATCCCAAATGAGCATAATTGTAAGGGTCTTGACATTGTAAGCTACAAGTTTATTATACATATATGATACAAGTCCTGAGCTAGGAGAGTCACAGAAAATATCCATCAAAGGATAAGGATGCAAAAGAGCATGCCAGGGAACCCCATAAGCACGGAGGGATGAATGAAGCCTGAGGTATAAAAAGAAAGAGAAGCCTGGAAAAGAGTATTCTTCTATAAATCCTGAAGAGCAGAGGCCAGTGTCATTAAAGATATCACCCAATATATGTACATTGTGTGTAGACCAGGAAGAGTAAACAAAGGGGTGTGAGCCTGTTAATAGGTGAACATTATGCCAAATAGGAGGCAGTGTATGCACTAAAGCAGGCGTATGAAGAAATAAATTAACCTTATTCCAAATTTGTAAAGAATTGGTAATGATGGTACCCATGTGAATCTAAACAAATTTGTGCTTTAAACCAGAAAAAGGGAGATCCTGCAAACGACTTGGCTTAACTAAATTATCTTCAATGGGACGCCAAACAGCTGGAGTTTCTGGATGTAACCACATCTTCATAGCCATGAGCTGTAAAGCCCAATAATAAAATAGAAAATTCATTAAGACGAAACCCCCAGCAGATTTGGGGCGCTGCAAAGTGGTTATGTGGATTCTGGATTTTTTATTGTTCCAGATAAATTTGGAGAGCAATGACTTAACCTCTGCAATAAATTTGGGGGGGAAGTGACAGAGGCAGCATAGAGAATAAAAAACTAATATGCGACATCACATTCATTTTAATTACAGATATTCTACCATGAAGAGTAATCCGAAGTGGTAACCATCTATTCAAATCTGACTGTATTTTAGATAACATGCTACCAAAGTTTTCTTTCTTGATTAATGACAAAGTTGTGTAAATTTGAATGCCCAGATGTAAAACTATCTGCACATGTAAGTGTGGGTGCCAATGATATAAGTAATGGATCTGTAGCAGATAAATTTAAAGGGAGCAGAACAGATTTGGACCAGTTAATTTTATGTCTGGCTTTCAAATCATGCAAATGATCCATCCTAGAGTCACAAAAGCTGAGCTTTTGCTTTGATTCATGTTGTCTCACATCTTCCTCTAACCTAGTGATTTGCTGTAATCTGGATTTATTTAAATGTGAAGCCTATGAAATGGTACAACTATGCATGTGGCATTTTGTTACTTCCCAAGCAGGGGGGGGGGGGGGGGGGGGGGGGGGTCACATCTGGGGTTACATTCAGCACCATGAATTCTTCTAGAGTCTGTTCTACTATAAGTTCTAGATTCTACTATAAGTTTTATGCCTACCCGAAAAAAAAAAAAAAGTATAATCACTTGCAGAGGGATTATGAATCTGCCAGGGGTCACAAACAGATACATCTTTAGTAAATTCCATTAATACTTGAGTACTTTTAGGAGATTGCATTGGTGAAGAGTGTATTGTTTCTAACACTGGGTTGAATAACTGATTGAAATCTCCTGCCAATTTAATAGGAGTATTTGTCAATGATGCCAATGTACATTTCACTTAATCAAAAAACTGTGCGTCAAAAATATTAGGTGCATAAAGAACAGCAATACAGACTTCTACATTGTTCAACACTAGTTATATAACAGAATCTCCCCTCTACCTAATAACTACCTTGAGAATTAATTTTAAGATTAAGTTGTCTCCTGGCAAGAATAAGAACACCCCTATGTTTACTTTGAGCAGAAGAGTGTGCCACCACCTTGTAATGTTTATTTTGAAATGGAGTGACATCACCTGTAAGCAAGTGAGATTCCTCTATACGCGCAATGTCAGTTTGTTTCCTTAGAAGATAATCTAAGCATTGCGCTCTCTTTACAGGGTGATTGGCCCCACGCAAATTCCAGAAACTAATAACCACACTACCTATGGTCAAAGAAAGGAATAAAGATCCAAAAAAACAGAATAAGAGAGTGTCACAAAGACGGCCGGAGTGGGGGACGTCAGACCAGAAACAAGAACCAGGAAATAAACGACAGAGAGGTGGAGTTTGGTGGAGCTGAGCGAATGGTCTCACTCAGCATTTAATAGTGCACAGACAGCCAGAAAATAAACGGTTGTAACAAACAAAAACACAGGACATGACACTGGTAGCCAAAATAAACAGACAAACAAAACGAACAAACGTTTAAACAAACAATGGACTAACAAACAAACACAGTGAGCTTCTATTTTTTAATGATTGCTATTATTCTTATTATTTTTTCCTCCATCTCCAATCCCGTTCTCCACTCACCGAACACACAACCCTGAGTATGTGAAAACATGCAGCTTTTATGCATCTGTACTGAGACTTGATTGCGAATCAATCATTCAATTTGAGTCGCGGTACAACTGCACATGAATCAATAAAGTGCAATTCCCCATGCTCGCATATTATTACGTTTTACTTGCACGTGAAGTGCTGTGCAATCCTCGTGCCTAAATACAAATATACATTTTAAACACTTGTATTACACAGACCCGTTTATATCCCATGTACCACTGACTACACACCAACATTAACACACAACAAATAATAGAAAATACACACAGGGGCAGGCACTTTGCCACAGAGAGATATAGCAATCACAGAAAAAATAAATAGAATATAGAGAAATTTCACTGGCTCAGCACTCATTGAATAGTAAAAAATTGTAGTATAATGACATGGCATTGACAGGTACATAGCAAAACAAACCAAAAGGAAAATCCAATAGTCATATCCACCCCTTCTTGTCAACCTCTCCCCACCCTCCCGACCTCTCTCTCTCCCCAGAGCACACTGCAATCCCCGTGAACCAAACTACCATGAGGGGTCTCATTGGAACCTAAAACAAACTCACATATACTAAAGAAAGAATGCAAGCTGAACAACTGCAACAAGCATAAGACTATTCCAACAAAGTATTTTAGTTATATATATATATATATATATATATATATATATATATATATATATATATATATATATATATATATAATGCCTATAGAAAGTCTATGCCCCCTTGAACTTTTTTGTTGTGTCAGTGCCTCAGAGTTTCATGCATTTAAATGACGATTATTTTCCACTTATTTACACACCATACTCCACACTGTTAAGGGGAAAAAAGTTTTATTGAGAAAAAAATTATATATTAAAAATACAAAATTGAAAGATCATAATTAGAAAAGTCTCCACCCCCCTGAGTTAATACTTGGTGGAAGCACCTTTGGCAACAATTACAGCTGTGAGTCTGTTGGGATAGGTCTCTACCAACTTTGCAGGTCGGGGCTCTGACTGGGTCACTCAAGGACATTTACCTTTTTATTCCTTAGCCACTCCAATGTAGCTGTGGCTGTGTGCTTTGGGTCATTGTCATGCTGAAAGATAAACTTCCGTCCCAGTTTCAGCTTTCTTGCAGAGGGCAGCAGGTTTTCCACAATGACTTCTCTGTACTTTGTTCCATTCATTTTCCCTTCTATCCTGACAAGTGCCCCAAACCCTGCCGATGAGAAAGATACCCATAACATGATGCTCCCACCACCATGCTTCACAGTAGGGATGGTGTTCTTTGGGTGGTACGCTGTGTTGGGTTTGTGCCAAACATAACGTTTTGTATTTAGGCCAGAAAGTTCCATTTTAGTCTCGTCAGACCACAAAACATTTTGATGTGAAGATAAATGAAAAAAAAAAAACTATTGTAATGCATTTTAATTCCAGGCTATAAGGCAACAAGAGTAGAATTGGGTGTAGACTTTTTATAGGCACTGTGTGTGTGTGTGTCTCTCTCTATCTATCTATCTATCTATATATATATCTATATCTATATATATATATATATATATATATATATATATATATATATATATATATATATATATATATATATATAGTGAGGAAAGGGTAGTGGCGCATTTAAGGAATGGCAGCGCTTTGGTAGAAATTACACAACCCAGAAAGCCTGGTGCCAATTAATCAAGTGGGGTTTCTGGGTTTAAAGGGAAGCAGGGCAGAGCCATAAGGGAGGTTGGGGAGAAAACATGGGCTGTTGGTTTCTACAAGAAGGTAGCGTGATAACTTCAGTGTTGTGAGAAAGCATCGTAAGGTAAAAGCTATATCGGGTTATGTTAAAAATACCTTCAGTATTTAGTTTTATGAAAACGCGATTTTTCCTCTTGTTGAGGTAGTCTTTTGTCTTAATTGTGAAAGTTTATTTATTTTCTTTTTAACGGAGTACTAACAGAGGAGTAGTACTCCGTATCAGTTTAAAATAAAGTCTGTGGTGTGCAGCGTTGTGCTGGAATACATTGACATCACAGCGGTATGAGTTTCTGTTTTTAACCCGGAACGGTATTGGTTAATTTCATTTTGAAGAGACATTAAATAATAGCCTGAAAGAATAGACTTGAGAATGGAAGGACAGACATTGTTTATAATAAATACAGACACAAGACGTGGAAGCTTGAAGGAATACAAGTGCATCTCTGGATGATCGGGAGTTGGCTGCTGGAGTTCCATCTCCACAGCCTGGATATAACTTGTGCTATCTCTGTTCATTCTTGGGACGTTCAGGACATTGTCACTACAATCCTGGAGTTGGTCTGCAAGGCAGATATACACTGCATACACCCGTTTTCCAGGACAACTCAAGCAGAGGGAGCCTGTCCTGATACTTACCTGTGCTACAGGTCTCTTCCAGCAGAGGGAGCCTGTCCTGATACTTGCCTGTGTTACAGGTCTCTTCCAGCAGAGGGAGACCATCCTGCATTTATCTGTGACTCGAGACCGCTATATGAAAAAGAGAGCTGTCCTGGCCTACCCGCGAACTGACTCACTTCCTTGGAGAACCCTTGGACTATGTACCAGCTTTGCACACAGTGTCGGAGTGATTTTGGCCCATTCTTCTTGGCAGATTTGCTCCACGTTGTTCAAGTTTTGGACGACGCTTGTGGACCGCAATTTTCAAATAGTGCCACAGATTCTCAATGGGATTGAGATCAGGACTTTGACTGGGCCACTGTAGGACATTCACCTTTTTGTTCTTGAGCCACTCCAATGTTGCTTTGGCCTTGTGCTTGGGATCATTGTCCTGCTGAAAGGTGAATTTCCTCCCAAGCTTTAGTTTTTTAGCGGACTGAAGCAGATTCTCTTGCAGTATTTTCCTGTATTTTGCTCCATCCATTCTTCCTTCAATTGTAACAAGATGCCCAGTCCCTGCTAATGAGAAGCATCCCCACAGTATGATGCTGCCACCACCATACTTCACTGTAGGGATGGTGTGTCTTGCGACATGGGCAGTGTTAGGTTTACGCCACACATAGAGCTTTGAGTTTTGGCCAAAAAGATCTATCTTGGTCTCATCTGACCACAAAACCTTTTCCCACATCGCATCTGGGACACTCTCATGCTTTCTGGCAAACTCCAGACGTGCTTTCAGATGGTACTTTTTGAGTAACAGCTTCTTTCTTGACACCCTCCCATACAGGCCAGTGTTATGCAGAGCTCTTGATATGGTTGACTGGTGCACCATTACTCCACTCCCAACCATTGAACTCTGTAGCTCCTTCAAAGTGATTGTTGGCCTCTCTGTACCTTCTCTCACAAGTCTCCTTCTTGTTTGAGCGTTTTGAGGGATGGCCTTTTCTTGGCAGTGCCTGGGTGGTGTGATGCAGCTTCCACTTCCTGATTATTGATCCAACTGTGCTCACTGGGATATCCAAACACTTGGATATTATTTTGTACCCTTTCCCTGATATACTGCAATGACAATTTCTGCCCTCAAGATCCGTTATCTTGTCTTGCATTGCATCAGTATGAGCGTTGCATTGATTAATTTCACCTTTTTGATGGAAAAGATCTGCTCTAGTGTTGTGTTCTCTTGCCTTGCAGTTAACTTCTTCACCAAGGACGCAATATCAGTAACCTCATGTTTAAGGACAATAGTGGTATCAGCCACACTTCGAAGAATAGTCTGCAAGGCCAAGTCTATTGCTTCCTGGACTGACCCCTTGAAGGCAAGTGTAACCCCGCCCAAGCGAGTCGCCCAATCCTAGGGGCCCATTGACTTCTTCAAGCGCTTTCCCTCCGGTGTTGACTGAGAAGAAGCAACAGATGCCTTGCGCGAAGCAACCATAATCCGACACTATGCACTTAAAGTAAAATAAAACAAAATAGCAATGGTGATTGCAAACTATTCAGTTAACTTAAAATTAGTGAAGTGGTTTCGGGAGCTCAACTAGCATGCGGCCATCTGCACGGCACGGTCACGTGATCTCAAGGTTGCATTTGCTGCTAATCAGGTGCCTAATTAAGAGATTTCTATATTTAAGTATCTGAAATAGATACTTAAATAAACATCAGTACATGTTAACATCATTGTGGAAGGGTGGTGGGCAATTCATTGACATGGAGACAGAACTTTATATGTAACGCTTCTCAGGCACACTGATTTATTTCAACCTGCAGAGGGCGCTGTTTTCCGTGGTTTCAGTACAGGCAACAGTAAACAAGACCACGGTTATACCAATCCAGGTACACAGTCCAATGAAGTTCACTCGCAGGTACTCTGTAAATAATAATCCCAAAGGACAAAAGGCAAATGAAAAAGGGAAAATAAAACACAGTAATAAAACTACAAAATAAAGGTGCTGCACTCAGCAGCGTTCACCCCAACCGCTGCTACTTGTACAGTCCGGGTCTCCTTTCTACGCTCATGCATTCCCTCACTACCCTAACCAATAATTGGGGTCTGCCCAAGTTTTTCCCTGCTGTAAAAATAATCTTTTCTTTCTTATTTATTTATTTATTTATTTATTTATTTCGCTCATTCTCCTCCGGCCATGCTTGGTCCGCCAGCTGGCTGGCTCATTTCGTCTGAGAGGGGGCAGACCTGAGGGAACCCCAGAGCATCATTTTAACGGTGCAGCAACCCCCCAAATCCCACCCCTCAGCCGCTCAGAGAGGGGGAAAACCCACACACCCTCTTTCCCACCTCTCCGTGTCAATGCCGTGATTGACAGGCAGATCTTGTAGGGCTGCTACCCTCTTCCTGCAGCACTATTAATTCGTCCAGAGAGTCAGTGCAGGTCTCTCCTGTTACATATCCTCCCCCTCAGAATGGCACCACCGGTCTATTTGAAAATCCTACACCCCCATGCCTTCTGGAGAGAAAAAATCTGCATTTTGATGCAGTTTCCCTGCTCGGTGGACTACCCTGAAGGCATAGGGCTGCAGGGCCAGGTACCATCGTGTGATCCTGGCATTGTTATCCTTCATCTAGTGAAGCCATGTTAAGGGGGCGTGATCTGTAACCAGGGTGAAGTGTTGCCCCAGCAGGTAGTACCGGAGTGACTCGACTGCCCATTTTACTGCAAGACACTCCTTCTCAATGGTACTGTAGTTTTTCTCTCAGGGAAGGAGCTTCCTGCTGAAATACAGGACCCGGTGCTCGCTTCCCCGCACCTCCTGAGACAACACTGCCAGAGACCTGTCTCTGAGGTATGTTTGCAGGGTGAACCTCCTACTGAAATCAGGACTGCATAGCACTGGCTTGCTACACAGCCTTCGCTTCAAAGCGAGAAAGGTTATCTGGCATGGATCCCTCCACTGAACCATATTTGGGGCAGCCTTCTGGGTGAGGTTTGTCAAGGGAGTAGCTTGGGACGAACTTCCGATAATAGCCCACTAGTCCCAAGAAAGAGCACACATGGGTTTTGGTCGTAGGGACCGGCCAGTAAGCAAGGTTTTCACCTTAGCAACCAGCGGTCTGATCTGGCCACTTGATACCCCAAATACTACCACTCACTCTTCCCAATGGCACAATTCTTTGGGTTAGCAGTGAGCTCAGCCTCTCGCAAGGATTGCAGTACCACTGCTACCTTGCACAGATGACTCGGCCAATCCTCACTGTGGATAAGCACATCATTTATGAAAGCAGCAGTGTACTGCTGATGAGGTCATAAAATGTGATCCATCATCTGCTAGAAGGTGGCAGGTGCTCCGTGCAACCCAAAGGGCATGGTCCTAAATTGGTACAACCCGAAGGAAGTCGAAAACGCCGTCCTCTCTCTGTAACTGGGGTCAGGGATATCTGCCAGTACCCCTTTATTAAATCCAGTGTCGTCATAAAATGAGCCGTGCCGACGATCAGCAACTCATCTACCCAGGGCATAGGATAAGTGTCAAACTTTGATTTTTCATTAACTCGCTGAAGTCAATGCAAAATTGAGTTGACCCCTCCGGCTTATCCATTAAAACAATTGGACTGTTCCAGTCACTTTGGGACTCCTCTATTACACCCAGCCAGAGCATCTCATCAATTTCCGTCTTTACTACCTGCCTTTTGCGCTCAGGTGTACGATCCGGCCTCTGGCAAACTGATGCCCCTGGCTCAACTTCACTGTTATGGTGAACTACTTGAGTCTGCCCGGGAACAGGAGAAAACATATCAGGAAACTCTGCTACCAGTTCCCGAGCCTGACATTTCTGTGTTGGTGTCAGATTGTCTGCAATCTGTACCGACCCTTTTTCCACTGTCGCAGAAAGATCAGGTCCTAGGTCTGTAGCACCACCTGCTTGTGCCACTAACAAAGGCTCCTTTTGCAACCAGGGCTTCAAGAGGTTTACGTGATAAATGTTTACTTTTCTCTCTGTCGCTCCGGCTACAGATCTCATTGTCCACCCTCCCAATCCGGCAGAAGTTTAGACTCAGAGCTGGGTAACAATAGAAGCACTTTATCCCCCGGCTGAAATGTACATAACCAGGCTCCCCTGTTATATTGGGTCTCCTGTCTGCGTTGAGCCTACTGCAAATTATCATGCACCCATTTTCCCACAGACTCAAGACATTTACTCAGGTCCAACACATACCGGACAGTATTGGTCGAATTGTCCTGCTGTTCCTCCCACAGTTCTCTGACCAGATTGAGTACACCCCGGGGTCTCTGCCCATACAGTAGCTTGAATGGTGAAAACCCAGTCGAAACCTGAGGTACCTCTATGATGGCAAGGAGAAGGGGAGGAATCAGCTGGTCCCAGTAGCGCATGTCACTGTCAATGAATCTGCACAACATGTTTTTGAGGGTCTTATTAAAATGCTCCACAAGACCATCGGTCTGGGGGTTAAAAACCGAGATCCTAATGGTCATAATCCCCAAAAGTTTACATGTTCTGCGGACTAGCCGGGACATAAAATTGGTACTTTGGACAGTCAGTATTTTCTTGGGGATCCCTACCCGAGAGAAAACCTTCACTAGCTTGTTGGCAACAGATTTGGCAGAGGCAGAGCGGAGGGGAATAGTCTCTGGTTAATGCATAGCGTAATCCAAGATGACCAATAGGTGAGTGTATCCTGCAGCACTGCGCTCTAGCGGTTCAACTATATCCATTCCAATACGCTCAAAAAGAGCTTCCATGTGTGGAAAGGGCACCGATGGGGCTCGTGGGACAGCTCTAGGGCTGGCGTTCTGACACTCCCCACAACATTCGCAAAAACACTTGACGTCACCATCCAGCCCCAGCCAATAGAACCGTGACACAAGCCTAGCTCTAGTCTTGTCCCTCCCCTAATGTCCAGACAGAGGAATAGCATGAGCCAGTTGCAGCAAATCCTCTTTAAGGGCTGAAGGATGAACAATAGTTGACACACTTCCCTGGTCTATGATAATTTCTCAACACGGTGTGAGGGAAATTTATGTATTCTAATATAATTCTATATTTTTCTTGTATGTGCTGAGTTCTTCCTGCATTCTTTCTCTCATCTCCCCTCACCCAACTTAAAATGCAAGCTTCAAAAGAAACCAAGAAAGCAGTCTGCAGGTCTGCTAGCCAGGGCCAGGAAGAAAAGAACAAGATTGTGTTGATTAGATAAGAATACAGGCCAAGTGGCTCAAGGAAGTGAGTCTGTTTTTCTAAATGGTCAGACTCTGATAAAATGGCTGTCTCTAGCCCAGGTGTTAAAATGTCTATTGAAAGAGTAACTCTGAGTGAGTTAGAGAATGTTTTTAAATTAGCTTTGCCATTCAGCAAACCTTTAAAATGTTTAGCTGAGTATACATAGTTTTCCTAAAACTTTCTAAACACAAGATTGACACTAACATTTTGTTCATAAATTTATTAAACTGACAATACCAAACACTATACACATTGTGATGACTGTTGTATGTCAAATTGTAATTTGATAACTGTCGGTATGATATTAAGGATTGAAAATATTTGTTTTGTGCCTTACAATGACATTTGCCACATAGATGGTTAAATCTGTAATGAATAAGTTACAATTTAAAATGAACAAATAGTACTTTATAACCAAATATAATTTGTGTTACTCAGGCTCTGAGTAGCCATATATAATAAGGTATGGAGTTATTCATCTTTTTGTGGGCAACATGAATATAAAGGTTTTATAGAGACAGGAAGGAGCACAGTGGAGTTATTAATAAAACTGACTTTTCTTAAGTTACCTTTTAAGAAGATATTTGATGGACAGTCTTATCCAAAGCGTGGACAAGAATTAATTGAAGATCAAGGACACACCTTTTTCTAAGGACAACTGCCAATGAGGTTACATTTTGGGTCAATCCCAAATGATTGGCTGGTGTCTCAGAACATCCATCTCATGCCAATTTTAAAAGACTGGAAATCAAATGATTGCTGGGTCTTGATTTTTCCATCCATTCAAGATATATTCTGGATCTGTTCTTTGAGGAATCCTCTATATATCTGGAATCTACAGAAGATGCCTTGTTGGAGAAAACCTTCAACTTAAGAACTTCGATCTGCCTTGGAACTAAACTTTGAGTTGAACTGCAACCAAAAGACAATATATTTGAAGATGATTAACTGCTATTGACTTTCTATGTGGGATTTTAAAAGAAAAACTTCACACATTGTTCTTGGAAATCTAACAATTTGCAATGAACTCCAGGATTCTTAAATCAAGTTTTGTACATTAATGACTCTTTTTACAACTGGACTTGCAAAACTTTGAAACATTCCTGCTCTTAAAACCTTTATTCAAGCTCCACAAGGGTAAATATATAATTCTTAACCTATCAAGAGTTGCCTATATTTATTAGATTTAGAATATTTATTATGTGTTTTCTTTGCTTATCCATGTGTGATATATAATAAAACTAGTTAAATCATTATTTCTTAAATGGTCTGTGTTTTTTTTGTTGAAACAAGGTGCACTTTTACAGAGAGTAAACATTCATGATTTAATCAATTAAAATTAACTGCAAAACTGCAAATTTCTATTGGAGTAATGTATTGCTGTAGTTTATAGCATAATTGATGAACTATAGTGACTAGGTTATTTAATAGTAATTTGTGAGGAAACCACATTGTGATATGACCTTAGATGGAAAAAATTTAATATAAATGACAACGGTACCTCGATTAATTTCAAAGTGAGCATACGCGGTGGCACGTCTGGGCTCGACCACCCGACCATTAACCACAGTTGTTTGGTCAAAGAGCCTGCCCAGCTCCCATGGCTTCCAGCTTGGGGTCAGGTCAGTCCTGAGCAGAGACAGCCGAGCCAGACCCCTTCCCAGACTCTTCACCATGAAACTTCTCAGACCCTGTCCATTCAGCCCTCATTCTTAGCAATCCGATGCTCCAGTTTAGTTTTACAGGTTTAAATTTGTGACAATACCATTCTGGATCACGAAAGGGAAACATCTCTCCAATTTCTTCCCCTTTCTTAGCCAATAAGGAGGACGGGACTGTCAGGGCAGCCAACCAATCTTTAAACTGCTCCCAGTCCTGTCCCAGAACTACGGGTACTGGCAATCAAGGACACAACCCCACTTGTACTCGTATCACCTGCTGGCAAATTTCTATATTTATACTGATCTTGTGATAAGAGCGCACATCCCCATGAATACACTTTATATGCACCTGTTCCAATATTTGTTCATGCCCCGGTGAGATTAGGCTCTCATGCATTAGGGACTGACCACACCCTGAATCCAAGAGAGCCTGGGTTTTTGTACCATCCACTGATACAGAAATAACAAAATCCATCTGCTGGAGTGACTGACTTAATGGAACAGTCTTACCTGGTAAGATGATGTCACATCCCATAACGGGGCACTTCCGGTTGATATGGTTCCCCTCCCAGCTTGTTCTACACATCGGTGAACTGGTTTTTTGCCCTAAAGCTTCAGTAGGAGATTGAAACACAGGAGCCTTCAGGGGAGCCCGTGGGTGACCCCACTCTGTTATATTGTAGACCCAGGTTAATATAATCACACAAAAAGTTGATGTTATATATAAAACAGCATTTTTTTTAATACACATAATCTTGTATTGTATTATAGGAAGGATCCTGTGAACTTTAGTTCACCTGACTTTTTAGGGAAAGGACAGGTTGAAAAAGAGAACTATGAGATCATGTTCCAAAATTTTTGGAAAGGAGTTATATCCAATTAATTTTGAAGGTTGTTATGTAACTCCAATTAGTTTTAAAAAGAGTTAACCAGATCCTTCTAGAATATATCATTAACACAAAGATAACAACTGTCAAGTCAGATTGATGATCAGATTTAATTGGGACTCCTGATGTATTCAATTAAGTGAAAATCCTATATAAGCCCGACCCCATTTGATACTATTGATCTTGATCTTGCAAGCTGACATGGCCCATGCTCTGAGGGTCTCTGAAAGACTGATTGCTGTTTGATTGAAGTCAAGTTTCTGCCTTTTGAAGACAGTTCAGTATATCCTTGTGACAAGGTAGCTGAGTGGATACAGATGCAGAGGTGATGGGTGGGTTAATCTCCTCCCTACGAAAAACTTGTGCAAATGCACATTTGTGTGTGTAATTGTTTAACTGTTAATTGTTTTATTAGTTATCCCATGCACCTGGTGATTATTGTAAATTAGAGCCAGGTGCAGGTTATTTAAAGAAAGCAGCCAGTGTGCTTAGGGCTTAGGGCTGTGTGGAGGGCTCGTTGATGGTGCTTTTACCATTAGAAAATAGGTACTGTGTGAATACCTTTTTTTGTGTGTGTTTTGTTTTGTTAGTTTTTAAAACAGGTAAACAGCCTAGCTGTCCTGTGTTAGTTTCCTGCTTGTTCAGTTAGTGCTCTAGTAAGAGCTAGGTGTTTGTTTTGTGTATATTATTAAAAATAGTGCATCAGCGCTGAAAAAACTTCCATTTCTGTGTCCTGGGTCCTGCTTTTAAAGGGGCAACAAACTGTAATAAGTTGTAGCTCGGTTATTATATATATGTGCAATATATCACATCAATATCAGGATCTGCTATATATTATAAAGACATTATAAAGAATATTAGGGTCTATATATATATTAATGGTAATAGGAGTGTGGTGAAATCTAAAGGAAAACCAGTGAATCACGCAATTAAAGGCAAATACGTTTTTAAAGCTACAATCCATGGATTTGAAGAAGCTGTCCATGTGTCCTCTGAAGGGGGGTGAGTGGAAATCGCAGTGAGATAGGGGGTGATACTGGGAGTCTGTAGGAAAACTGGAAGAACTGCAAACATGGAGAAAACTATCAACAACAATGTAATGAAGCTCTTGAAAAACACCACAGATACATTTTAACTACTTCAGGATCTGGATGGAGGTTTAGTCCAATTAAACACATTAGAACAGGGTTGGAACAAAGACCATGAGTGGAAGAGCCTACTTTGGACACTTCTAGTTTAAGCAATATGAGTGCCAATATTCCACCACACACAGACTCTCACAGTTCTATAACTTTATTATATACTGCTTTATAATTAATATACACGTTAACAATCTAGCTATGTTTTTGTTCTAATCATTACCACCTTTATTTAGTCCATCGTCAGTTTTGATTGAAAAGAGGGAAAAGGTTGATCAAGAGAATACCATTAAGTGGCTGGGATACACGCCCCATTATGATGTCACCGTTCTGAACAGACGTCGCAGCTGAATGGAATTCTGAGAGGTGTCTCAGACAAGATTATTAAAAGCAGGCGACGTCAACCATGCTGATTTGTAAAAACTGAAAGTGGCACGGTCGATGTCATGAATAAGGTTTCTCAATGATATGTCATGGAATACGAAAAGGCGAAACGTGCACTCTGATTGGCTGAAAGATCCTGAGCCCCACAATCCTAATGACACGCTGTATGGAGAGTGTGTTGAAGTACTAAAGACGTGAGAGAGGAGGGCTTTGAAGTGAAGCATGGCACCTGGGGGCTGTGGAGGGAATGTCTAGATGATTGCAGCAAATGGGGATCGAGGGAATGCTTTGGCATGCAGGTTCAAGGTGTGGGGGCATTTAATTTCAAATGCTATCTAATTATGATTATGTTTTATTTGACTTTATTTTGATGTTTGCAATGATTCTAGTTCTGTTGCTTCATTATCGAGATCTTGGAGCACTTTACTTTGTTGCACTTCAGCAATCCCTGCTGGTCAGAACTTCCTCTTTCCCTCCCTTCCTTTCTTGCCTCCAGGGTTAATTAGCTTGATAATATCCACTGCTTAGCTTGATGAAGAGCTGATTGGCTTTAGAGAGAGGCAGAGAGGCAGACAGAGAGACTGGCAGACAGACAGACAGAAGAACAGACATCACCCATTGATTGCCCCTTCTCCTGATCACTATCTGGGTTGCAGAGGTGAGTACACATTTAAACTGGCCATTTCAAACTGGGAGACAAACAGAGGTACAGTAATTGATAAAACACAAGCAAAAATACACCTTGGTAGTTTTTATCATTTGTCTCTCTCCCTGCTCTCTAGTAACATGATCCACTGGACTCTGCGGCAGACACCGCATGAAAGACTGGCCCTGTTCTGATGAGCTGTGCATTTCTAATCCCTGGTGCTGGACTCTTTAATAAGACAGAGCCCCATACTGAACTATACATGACCCCAGGGAAATACAGTTCAGATGGCTAGCTTGTATTTTTAACTCCTGCTGACACTAGACATTCAACCTCAAATGCTGAAGGCAAAAACTTAAAGCAGTCAGCAGCAGACAGCTCTTCATATTGATTGGACATAATATATTGTGAACACAAATGTTAGTTTTGTTCATCCTTTTCATAACATCGTTTTAAGTCATTTTATGACTGGCGTCTTCACTTAAATCAGTTGATAAGGTAAGTACAGGTCAAAACATCTGTTTATCTAAACTGTACTGTGTCCTGTGATAATATTACATAAAAAAAAAAAAAAAAAAACACACAAGAAAACTTTTCACATATATATATAATTATAATTTTTTAGAGAGTTATAATTATTATATATTTTTTTCCATTCATTACATATCAAAAGAGGGGATAAAGCATGCACTTTTTGAAATATGCAGGCAATAGAAACACATGGAAGACACTTTCAATTTGTGATACATACACTCAGACCAAACTTTCTCTGTGCAAGAAAAAATACATGAAATACAGGCAGGTCTGGATAAAAGGAGTGCCAGCCAGGGGTTTAAAATTCACTCTCTTACCTCTAATTAGCACTAGCAATATTATCGCTGACTCCCTTTTCTTCTGAAGATCTTTTGGTTCTTGTATTTTGGAATATTATTTCAAAGACATCACTATAGATGAAAAGTTGCTGCTGCTTCCTGGTACCTGGTCACTTCCTGTGAGTAGTTAAAATTCACAGCAATGGCCAAGCTGCTATCAGACCATGTGACTGACAGTGAACCAAGTGCGGCAGTATTCTATAAAGTGTAATTGCATTTCCCAAACAAACGTTATAAGATTCTTGCCTCAATAAAAGCGGGCTAGTGATAATATTAATATGAGGTAATAATAGATTTGAAAGGATTGGTTTGTACGTCTAAAAGTAATTAAGAAATGATTACTTGAGCTCAATCATGCCCTGCCTGAAGTGCAACATATTTGAAAATGATTCAAACTCTAGTTAATGTCTGATCAATAACAGCTGATTTATACACAATAGCTTATCATTTGTGTTGTGATGTAACAGTTAAAAGGGTCCTCGTCTTTTCATTGCTTGTTCTATATCCAACTGTAAAGGTTACAAATTAAAAAAAGGAAGGGGGTTCATTTGACTGCTGCACCAAAACACAGTTGAAAAGCTTTCCTGTACGCTGGGTGAAATCCATTGCTTCACTGCTTTATCAGTCACTAATTAGATTCAAGTTTAAAAAACAAACACTTATATATTGGAGATGATGCTGGGCAGAATAAAAAGATACATTTAAATTGCATTTAAATGAAGTAGTTCCCTAAATCTTCTCTTTGTGTACTTAGTCGCTATGTAGTTCTCAGGTAAAATTTAGAAAAGTAATTCATTAACTAGAACAAAAAAAATAAAATAAAAAATAGAATACAAACAAATATATTAATACAAAAATAATAAAGTAATAAAATAATGAATTTTATAAATTAGTAAATATAATCTACATGTATTCTTTTCTGAGGATTTTCTCATTGCTGAAATTAAACTTGAGTAACTCTTTATTTCTCATGATATGAATGTAATTGATATGCAATAACCTGTTTCTGGAATTTCAGTTACAAACATTCAGGGAAATGTAAAATTAATTTTGGCTGAAAAATATAATTATAAGTCTTTAAATAAACGACAACATATACAGTGCCTACAGAAAGTCTACTCCCCCTTTAAAAATGTTCACCTTTTGTTGCCTTATAGCCTGAAATTAAAATGCATTAAAATATATTTTTCTTTTTTTTCATTTATCTACACATCCTACCCCTCAACTTCCAAGTGAAAAAATATTCTAGAAATTTGTAGAAAATTAATTAAAAATAAAAACTGAAATAACTTGGTTTGATAAGGGTCCACCCCCCTTGCAAGAGCAATCCTAAATTAGCTCAGGTGTAACCAATTGCCTTCAAAATCACACACCAAATTAAGTGGCCTCCACCTGTGTTAAATAGTAGTGATTCACATGATTTCAGAATAAATTCAGCAGTTCCTGTACATAAGAACATAAGAACATAAGAAAGTTTACAAACGAGAGGAGGCCATTCGGCCCATCTTGCTCATTTGGTTGTTAGTAGCTTGTTGATCCCAGAATCTCATCAAGCAGCTTCGAAGGATCCCAGGGTGTCAGCTTCAACAACATTACTGGGGAGTTGATTCCAGACCCTCACAATTCTCTGTGTAAAAAAGTGCCTCCTATTTTCTGTTCTGAATGCCCCTTTGTCTAATCTCCATTTGTGACCCCTGGTCCTTGTTTCTTTTTTCAGGCTGAAAAAGTCCCTTGGGTCGACACTGTCAATACCTTTTAGAATTTTGAATGCTTGAATTAGGTCGCCACGTAGTCTTCTTTGTTAAGACTGAACAGATTCAATTCTTTTACCCTGTCTGCATATGACATGCCTTTTAAGCCCGGAATAATTCTGGTCGCTCTTCTTTGCACTCTTTCTAGAGCAGCAATATCTTTTTTATAGCGAGGTGACCAGAACTGCACACATTATTCAAGATGAGGTCTTACTAGTGCATTGTACAGTTTTAACATTACTTCCCTTGATTTAAATTCAACACTTTTCACAATGTATCCGAGCATCTTGTTAGCCTTTTCTATAGCTTCCCCACATTGTCTAGATGAAGACATTTCTGAGTCAACAAAAACTCCTAGGTCTTTTTCATAGATTCCTTCTCCAATTTCAGTATCTCCCATATGATATTTATAATGTACATTTTTATTTCCTGTGTGCAATACCTTACACTTTTCTCTATTAAATTTCATTTTCCATGTGTCTGCCCAGTTCTGAATCTTGTCTAGATCATTTTGAATGACCTTTGGTGCTGCAACAGTGTTTGCCACTCCTCCTACTTTTGTGTCGTCTGCAAATTTAACAAGTTTGCTTACTATACCAGAATCTAAATCATTAATGTAGATTAGGAATAGCAGAGGACCTAATACTGATCCCTGTGGTACTCCACTGGTTACCACACTCCATTCTGAGGTTTTTCCTCTAATCAGTACTTTCTGTTTTCTACATGTTAACCACTCCCTAATCCATGTACATGTGTTTCCTTGAATCCCAACTGCGTTCAGTTTGAGAATTAATCTTTTGTGCGGGACTTTGTCAAAAGCTTTCTGGAAATCTAAATAAACCATGATATATGCTTTGCAATTACCCATTATCGATGTCCCCTCTGTTGGGTAGTCCATTTCAAATCAAAGATTCAACCATGAGCACCAAGGCGCTTTCAAAAGAACTCCGGGACAAAATTGTTGAAAGGCACAAATCAGAGGATAGGTATAAAAAAATATCAAAGGCCTTGAATATCTCTTGGAGCATGGTCAAGACAATTATTAAGAAGTGGAAGTTATATAGCAACCAAGACCCTGCCTAGATCAAACCGTCCCTCCAAACTGGATGACCGAGCAAGAAGGAGACCGATCAGAGAGGCTACAAAGAAGTCAATGGTAATTTTACAAGAGCTACTGGTTTTTATGGCCAAGACTTGTCAAAGTGTGCATGTGACAACAATATACCGAGCACTCCACAAATCTGGCCTGTATGGTAGGGTGGCAAAAAGGAAGCATTACTCAAGAAAGCCCACCTTGAAACTATTTGAAGTATGCAAAAACACTCAGGAGAGTCTGTAGCCACGTGGCAAAAAGTTTTGTGGTCTGATGAAACTAAAATGGAACTTTTTGGCCTAAATGAAAAGCGTTATGTTTGGTGCAAACACAACACAGCGCATCACCCAAAGAACACCACCCTTACTGTGATACATATTATGGGCATATTTCTCATCGGCAGGGACTGGGGCACTTGTCAGGATAGAAGGGAAAATGAATGGAGCAAAGTACAGAGGTCCTTGAGGAAAACCCGCTGCCCTCTGCAAGAAAGCTGAAACTGGGATGGAAGTTCACCTTTCAGCATGACAATGACCCAAAGCACACAACCAAAGCTACACTGGAGTGGCTAAGGAACAAAATGGTAAATGTCCTTAAGTGGCCCAGTCAGAGCCCTGACCTAAATCCAATCGAAAATTTGTGGCATTACTTGAAGATTGCTGTCCATCAACGCTCCCCAAGGAACTTGACAGAGCTTGAACAGTTTTGTAAAGAAGAATGGTCAAATATTGCCAAATCTAGGTGTGCAAAGTTGGTAGAGCCCTATCCCAACAAACTCACAGCTGCAATTGCTACCAAAGGTGCTTCCACCAAGTATTAACTCAGGGGGGTGGATACTTATCCAATTATGATCTTTCAGTTTTGTATTTTGAATATATCATGTTTTTCTCAATAAAACCTTTTTCCCCTTAACAGTGTGGAGTATGGTGTGTAGATAAGTGGAAAAATATTCTCATTTAAAGGCATGAAATTCTGAGGAACAGACACAACACCATGTGAAAATAGTTCAAGGGGGTGTAGACTTTCTATAGGCACTGTATATAGGATATGAGCCAAGAAGTGCAATGGCAGTCTAATGGTTTAATTGCATATCAACTGAATATTTATTAATGTAATGTAATATAAAGCATTAACATGATGCTTTTACTGGCAATAAACACAGTTACAATCATTACCCATGATGCAGTGTTGGTTTTTAAAATGGCTGACATGTTTGTCCATGCAGAGTCTAAAAAAAACCCTTCCAGAGAGTACGTTTCATTTGCCTTTTTAAGATAACTTAACACAAATTTCACTCTTCTTAGGTGTTTTTTTCAGAACTCAGAAGAATATTGAAAGTATTCCATGCAAGAATTGTAATTGTCGATCCACAATACTTGTAGTTTTGAACTATAAATTGGTCAACCTACAGGATCATAGTTTGGTTGAGTTTTGTCAAGGGTTCAAGTTTGTTCCAAAGTTCAAATGGTCCTGACAATAGATTTTCTTCTCCAAACTGAAACTTTTCAAGAAATTCATTTTGTAAAATTCAGAACGACAATATTTTCATTAAAAATGAGCCAGATATATTACATTTCCTGTTTATTCCAAATTTCTAAACACCCCTCAATATTTTCCAGAAAAATTCACATCTTCCACAAAAAATTGTTGAATTGTTGGATTGTCCAAATAAAGAACACTCCTAAGACATTTTTCTCCAAAATTCTAATTCTCCCACATCATTTAACTCAGATGTTTGAAAACATTCCAGAGTTGAAATCATCCCTCAATATTTTACTCCAAAAATTTAAAATCTTCCTAAAAATATTTCTCCAATATGCTAATTGTTGATCGATCTTTTGCTAAAAAAATAAAAAATAAAAAAAGTCTTCCCCGTTAGTAACCTCTGTTGGTCTTGGTCATTACAAATAGATAATGTATCTTATAAATATCTGACCATTACAGACTGTAAGTCTGAAGAGAAAGGAGCTTCAATTTTTTTATGTGTTTTTTTATGTGTTCACCTAATTTCAGGAGCTGCTCTTCAATTCTAGTTGCCTACCATAGACATAAAATAAGCTAGACCGGTCCAAGTGTCTTTTATATAAAAGCAGGCACCATTAGTGATCTGTCAGTTTGGATCAAGTTTACTTTTGTTTTGTTGGTAATACACTACTGTGCACTAGATGGCACTGGTACTTATTAATATAAAGATGCTTTGGCTGATCTAGCCTACATTAAATCTATGGCAGTAAACAAGCAACATATGAACCTAGTCAAAGCACAGGCCAATCAAATATTTAGAAAAATGCAATATTTGAATAATTGCAATGAGACGCACACAGGAAAGGCAAAGGTAAGAAAATGTAATTTAAATCCATCTACTCTTTACTCCTGCAATTACAAACCTCCTTAGTGAAGTCGTTAGGTGAAAATGTCATTTTTATGTTTTAGTTAGATTTTCCATTTGGTAAAATACAAAATATTTACTGTATATTTTGGTAAAGCTCTAGATTAAAATAAAAATAGTATTTGTTATCCTTAATATTGATTTTATATCTTTAGATTTTACACAATTAAAAAGAACTAACATCTATAGACACTGTAATAATAGGTAAAATGCTTGAATATTTTTGGAGGGGAAAGAATAGAAAGGCTAGTCAAGAACCTACTTAAAAATAAATAGTGACAAGTCCTGGTTTTGGAAAGAATTCAGAAGTTGTCTTAAAATCTTTTAGACTTGCAGTAGGGTTGAAGAATTAGTGCATGTTTTGTTTTCCATGTAAAACTTTAAAACAAAATTCCACTGGGTCCAGAATTTGTTTGTAAAACCTCACCATGACTTCTGTGCTTTTCATTAATCGAGGACCTTTCTCAGTTTTTGACTCTTTATTTCCTCTCCACATTTCTGAGACATTTTAAATTTTCCAAACTCCCGTTTGCATTTCTGGGTCCTTCCTCCCATTTTTCGAGTGGAATTCCATTGGTTTGTAGAAAGGCCCTTTAGCATGCATGGCCGTTTTCCAAAATGGAAATCCTAAATGCTTTTACAAGTATTTCTTTACAAATTAAAGTTTGTTTGTGTTTTGTGTTTTTTTTTTTTTTTTTTGTTGCTTTTTTCACAAAGTGGTTGACCAACAACTTCCAATGAATCTGAAAAACAAATCAAAAATATGTATTATCAAATATGAATGATATAGGGGTATTGACTCTTAGGGGGACTGTCTGAAACATTGTTGGTGTTACGGCTGTTTATCATATAAAAATATGGCGATTGAAACCCCAGAAGAACTGTTGGGGTCAGACAGTGACAGACTTAGTAACAACACGGTCTCATGTCCATATATATATATATATATATATATATATATATATATATATATATATATATAGATAATTATATATATATTACCTATAACTTATATATCACCTCTATACATGGAGATTCTTAATAAATGCTGCTGAGAATTATTACCGGGCTTACTGACAAGTTGCGAGATAAACACCAGCTCCTGTTTCATATAACTTAGCTGTTTATTAAAGTGTAACTCTACAGCAATCTATTGAAATATAAAAAATAAACACTACAGACACGATTGAATGCATGGGTAATTGCATATCAACTGATTACTTATTGAAGCAAGAAAAAAGTGTTCTCAAAACTAAAAAAATATATGAAAAGTTGTTGCCATATCTAACACTTAGTGCCAGGTATGGAGATGATTCAAATGCCAAACCTGCCGTCCTTTCAGTTGTTGCTGGTCTCTCCATCTTCCTCGTCCAAAGACTGCACTCCAGAGGAAGTGACATCTGAGATCTTCCGGGGCAGGATGGTCTCGTTGGTGCTGTTGTTGCCCATGATTACAGCTTCCTCTCGGGGGGGAGACAGAGACTCCAGATCTCTACACAGAGCGTCGTCTTCATTCTCCTGGTAGAAAGGGCAAGTGTTTAGACCAGAGGCCTCCATTCACTGCTCCTTCAATCCATTCCACTCCTAGTGGCTGGTGAGGTAATAGGGGTGCAACAATACCCTAATGTCAGGAACTGGGATGGACTACGCATCATTGTTAGCACTGCTGGAGCAGCTGGACAGCAGAAGGGAGGCTGAGGAAAGACAGATTACTCGGAGGCTTACCTGGTTGCATTTGAGCGGCTGGCTACCACCGCTTTACGGCCCAAAGAGTTCTGGACAAGCCATCTGGGACACTGCCTGATTGGGGAAGCACAGGCAGGCAGACCATGAGGCCGCTCAGTACAACCTGGTGAAGCTAGGCATTCTGTGCTGTCTCAGCATTATGGAGAAAACGACCATGTAAGGCTCCGGAAGTACAAGAGGTCCCCAGATACACGTTCCGGGGTGGTCGCACAAAAACTGTGTGATCACATGGTGCACTGGCTCAACCCCGCCCAGAAAACAAGCCTACAGATGAGATAGGTGATTGTGGTTGAGCAGTTTTGCCATGTGATCGGCGGCGATACCCAAGCATGGATACGCCGCCACAACCGTGACACCCTGGAAAAGGCAATGAAACTTGACGAGGACTACGAGGACTCCCTAGTTTCTGCTCAGACTGGCCTACTCATTGTTCCCGTCTAACGGAACATCCGAGTACCACCTCCTCTCTCCGCTCAACCACCACCGGGCCTGGGTCCATGACCTCCTAGACCTCCGGCCCCAATGGGCAACCTTGCCTCCTCTCCATGGAGACCAAGGTTAGCCCCCAGCTGAGGTAGAGATGCTGCCCCTGCCCCATTGCCATACCAGCAACAGGACAGATATCTACTACTGTTTCCTCCTTCACCCCTACCTGTTGTAGATGCCACCAGCCGGGACATCAGGCCAGGTCGTGTAAAGTGGCAGCATGAAATCTGGCATCAGAAGTGGGTAAACAAGGGGAAAATGTTGGAAAATTAGACAGCCCGATCGACGTAATGAAAGACAAATTTATCACATAAATTTATTAAAGCCCTGGCAGGCAAGGGAGGCCTTATTTATAGCCCAAGGCAAAGTAGATGATGATTTAGGCCCTGTTCTAGAGAATTCTAGCACAAAGGACTTTTTGATGGAGGAACAGTTAAAATCTCTTGCAAAAGTATTCAGACCCTCTCACAGTTTTCACATTTTGTTGCTTTAAAGCTTGCAGTCATGACACTTTGAAGTAGGAATTAATATGTGTTATGTACTCAACCTATGCCACACATTCAAAGCAAAAACAAAACAAAATAAGTAAATAGATAATTAATATGAAATAAAAATGGAAAAGTCATGATTGCATAAGTATTCAAATCCTTTGCTGTGTCAAACCTAAATTAATTCAGGTGCACAAAATGACCTTATTGAGCCACACAATTAGTTAAATGGCCACTGACTGTGTGCAATATTAGTGGTTCTCATGATTTCAGAAAAAAACACCTCTCTCTGTGAGGTTCATTAGTTCATTGTGAGGTTCAATTTCAACCATGAAGACCAAGGAGCTTTCAAAGCAAATCATGGATAAAGTCATTGAAAAGCATAGATAAGGAGAAAGGCACAAAACAATATTGAAGTCTTTGAATATCTCTGTGAGCACAGTCTACTCAGTCATCAAGAAATGGAAGGTACATTGTACCACCCAGACACTGCCTAGATCAATGATCAATGATTAATGATTTAGATTCTGGTATAGTAAGCAAACTTGTTAAATTTGCAGACGACACAAAAGTAGGAGGAGTGGCAAACACTGTTGCAGCAGCAAAGGTCATTCAAAATGATCTAGACAAGATTCAGAACTGGGCAGACACATGGCAAATGACATTTAATAGAGAAAAGTGTAAGGTACTGCTCGCAGGAAATAAAAATGTACATTATAAATATCATATGGGAGATACTGAAATTGGAGAAGGAATCTATGAAAAAGACCTAGGAGTTTTTGTTGACTCAGAAATGTCTTCATCTAGACAATGTGGGGAAGCTATAAAAAAGGCTAACAAGATGCTCGGATACATTGTGAAAAGTGTTGAATTTAAATCAAGGGAAGTAATGTTAAAACTGTACAATGCACTAGTAAGACCTCATCTTGAATATTGTGTGCAGTTCTGGTCACCTCGCTATAAAAAAGATATTGCTGCTCTAGAAAGAGTGCAAAGAAGAGCGACCATAATTATTCCAGGCTTAAAAGGCATGTCATATGCAGACAGGCTAAAAGAATTGAATCTGTTCAGTCTTGAACAAAGAAGACTACGTGGCGACCTAATTCAAGCATTCAAAATTCTAAAAGGTATTGACAGTGTTGACCCAAGGGACTTTTTCAGCCTGAAAAAAGAAACAAGGACCAGGGGTCACAAATGGAGATTAGACAAAGGGGCATTCAGAACAAAAAATAGGAGGCACTTTTTTACACAGAGAATTGTGAGGGTCTGGAATCAACTCCCCAGTAATGTTATTGAAGCTGACACCCTGGGATCCTTCAAGAAGCTGCTTGATGAGATTTTGGGATCAATAAGCTACTAACAACCAAATGAGCAAGATGGGCCGAATGGCCTCCTCTCGTTTGTAAACTTTCTTATGTTCTTATCAGGCCGTCCCTCCAAACTGAGCAGCCGGGCAAGGAGGAAACTGATGAGGGATGCCACTGTGAGGCCAACGACAAGGCCAAATTGGAACTTTTTGGTCTAAATGCCAAGCATTACTTTTGGCTCAGACCCAACACGAGATCTCCCAGTCAACACCATCCCTAGAGTCAAGCATGGTGGTGGCAGCATCATGCTATGGGGATGCTTCTCCTCAGCAGGGACTCAAAAGCTTGCTAAGATTGAATGAAAAATGAATGGAGCAAAGTTCAGGCAAATACTAGAGGAAAACCCGTTTCATTCTTCTAAAGACTTAAAACTGGAGTGGAAATTTACCTTTCTGCAGGACAGTGATTCAAAGCACAGGCCAAAGCTACACTGGATTGGCTTAAGAATAAGGAATTGAATGTTCTTGAGTGGCCCAGTCAAAGTTCTAACTTGAATCCTGTTAAGAATCTGTGGAAAGACTTGAAAACTGCTGTCCATAAGCAATCTCCAAGCAACTTAAGAGAGCTTGAGCAAATCTGCCAAGAACAATGGGCACAAATTGTACCAAACCAGAGTGCAAAGTTGGCATAGACTTACCCAAAAAGACTTTGGCAGCTATAATTGCTGTCAAAGGTGCTTCCACCAAGTATTGACTCGATGGGTCTGAATACTTATGCAATCAACATATTTCAGTTTTTTCTCTTAAATTTTTGCTGACATTTACTGTAACTTATCTTACTCTTAGAAGTCTTCAGTTTGAGCATTCAAGTTTTAAATAAAATATTAAGTTTAAAAAATGTGTATGTATCATTTTGTAATTTCACAAAATGGGACACCATAGGAAAGGTCTGAATACTTTTGCAAGGCACTTTAGTTCCTGATCAGCAAGTTGAGCTAGTTAAGTTAATTGAGGAGTACAATTATGTTTTTTCTGACGTGCCCGGTAGAAATAACCTTGTTGAATATACCATTATCTCTCCCCCAGGTGTCACAGTACAAGAGAGACCTTACTGGACCCCAGAAACTCAATGAAGTGGTGTTTACAAAGAGGTATGGGACATGCTCGAACTTGGGGTGATTGAGCCTTCCAGGAGCGAGTGGTGTAGTCCAATTGTGATAGGCAAAAAAGGATGGCACCAACCGCTTCTGTGTTGATTTCTAAGGTAAACGCTATTGCTAAATTCGATGCGTACCCCATGCCTCAGGTTGTTGAACTTCTAGATAAACTGGGAACTGCTAGGTTTATCTCCACTCTGGACTTGATGAAGGAATACTGGCAAATCCCATTAACCTTTGCAGTCCATTTATTCAGCACTTGTCAGGGACATCAGGTCCAATTTATTTTGACACACACTGTTTATTTTACATGCACTTTACATGCAATTCTTTTTTTTTACAGAGTAAAACAGGTTTAAAAGGCACTACATGGCAAAAGGACACTCAATACTACATCTCCAGCCAAGCCCCACCCCTTGTTTGCTGTATTTTTCATATACCTCTTTATAGACGTGCATACTGATAAATCTTCTCGATCACTTGTTTTATCACCAAACTCCTTATGTGATCCAAGTCATTATTTTATTACTATAACATCTCAAAAAGCTCTGTCTGTGATATTATTTGAGCGCTGGCAGCTATCTCCTTTGTTATGTGTCCGTGTTATCTCTTTAGTGCAGGGGCTCTCTCTATTGCTCAGATTCGCTCCTTTTTCTTTTTTTTCGGCTTCATTCGGTTCCTATCAGGCACACTCAGCCATTGAAAGGTTTTTTCGGCTTTTTCATGAGAAAAAACAACTAGAGACCTGTGTTTTAGGTCTTTTGATGACGTCGGACAGGGTCCGACATTGGACTGAAAAGAGCTGTTTCATTTCACAACCATGCCATTTGGGCTTCATAGTGCACCTGCTGCCTTTCAGAGACTGATGAACCACAATATACGGCAACGTATATTGTGGTTATTTATAGCTCCACCTGGTGAGAGCATTTGGCTAGGATCATGGCCATCCTTCAGTCTCTAAGGGTAGCCCAGCTTACAGCTAATTTGATAAAATGTGCCTTTGCCAAAACAGAGATACAATAATTGGGATTTATAATGGGGAATAGAAGGGTGAAACCCGTTGTCACCAAGGTCCAGGAAATAAATACTACCTCTGGAGCTCCCTCCGTTGTTTAAAAGGAGTGTTTGGCCATTAAATGGGCTACTTGCTCTTTAAGATACTACCTGCTTGAACATTCATTTGAGCTTGTCACTTACCATGCCCCACTCAAGTGGTTATCACAATGAAGGACAGCAATGCCCAGATGACTTGTGGTATGTGGCATTAATAATAAATATAATAATCATAAACTTTATTTGTTGAGCTCCTTTCATACCAAGAGGTTCAAGGTGCTTCACACAGCAAAAAGCAGTAATTACAAAAAATATTATAAAAAATAAGAAAATAAAAGACAATATACATATATACGTACAGTACCACTCAAAAGTTTGAATATACTTGCTGGAAACTAGGTTTTTATGATAATTGACAATGTTTTATGTCGTATACGTTTCTGTAAATACTTGAAAATTAAAACACATGTTACAATATACAACACAATACATAAGGAGTATCAAAGCAATGTTCAAGAAAATTGAAAATTGTCTCTAAATCTTGGATTCCTCAAAATAGCCACCCTTTGCCTTAATAACAGCCTCACAAACACGAGGCATTCGGTTAACAAGTTTCAACAGGAAATCACCCGACATGTCTTCCCAGCTCCTGCAGCAATTCCCAGAGATGTAGGGCACTTGTGGGTAGCTTTGCTTTGACTCTTCTGTCCAGTTCGTCCCATACAAGTTCTATGGGATTAAGGTCTGGAGACTGGACAGGCCAGGTCATTAGATTGAGTTGTCCTTCACTTTGCCAGATACTTCTTGCACAACTTTGAGGAGTGTTTTGGGTCATTATCTTGCTGAAGAATGAAGGACTGCCCAACTAGCCATAATCCTGATGGAATGGCATGCCTCTGAAGTATGCTATGATAGCCATGCTGGTTGAGTTTGCCATGGATTTGGTAAAGATCACCAACTCTGTCACCAGCAAAGCATCCCCAGACCATGACACTGCCTCCTCCATGCTTGACAGTGGGAACCACACATGCAGAACTCATGAGCTCACCCTCTCTGCATCTTACAAATACTCGGCGGTTGGACCCAAATATTTCAATTTTGACTCATTGGTCCATAAGAATGACTTCCACTCCTCAAATGTCCAGTTTCTGTGTTTTTTGGCCCAGGCAAGTCTCTTCCTCTTATTCTGCACTTTTAACAATGATTTCTTTGCAGCAATTCTTCCAGTTAGGCCAGCTTCACGCAATCTCCTCTGAACAGTTGATGTTGAAACATCTGTACTTCTAGTAGCATTTAGCTGAACTTGTATTTCTGGGGCAGTTAATCGCTGGTTTCGCAGACTTGTGAACTTGTTCTCTGATTCTGAGGTCACCTTTGGCCTGCCTGACCTTATTCGGTTCTCATGAGTGCCAGTTTCTTCAAATCGTTTGATGGTGTTGGCCACAGCAGTTACAGACACATACAAAGTTCTTGCGATTTGTCGTAAAGATGACCTTCATTTCTTAAAGTAATTACAGACTGTCTTTTTTCTTTGCTTAACTGAGCGTATTTTGCCATTTTCTGCTCAGTTCAGGAATGACAAACTTATGCCTATGCTACCTATATTTATAGTAATCATGGCCCCTCACCTGTTAACAGTAATTGGTGACAAAAGGTTAATTGGGTAACATGCTAGTTAACTCAGAGAACATCTAACAAATACACTTTTATACTTAGGCCAGTGTTCTAACACCCTGTTGTACACATTTCAGACTTTTAACTGACTTGGGCTTCAGACTGAAATCCCCTTGCTTTGGATGACCATTTCATTGAAATTGACAAGATTTATTTTTCATTTAAAAATTACATTTTTAAATGCAATTCACTTATGATTATCAGCTTATATAAGTACACATATCATAAAATGAAATATTAAGCGTTTATAGACAAGTTTATACAGTTAAAAGCATAGGTAATCATGAAAAACCTGGTTTCAAGCAGGTGTACTCAAACATTTGACTGGTACTGTATATATATATATATATATATATATATATATATATATATACATACACACACACACACACACACACACACACACACACACACACACACACACACACACACACACACAGTGGTTTGCAGAAGTATTCACCCCCCTGCAAAGTTTTCACATTTTGTTGGCCCCTCATTGTACTCCACAACGCTTTCAAATTAGACTTACTTGTAGACTCTACACAAACTATTCCACATTGATAGTTAAAAAATGCATATACAATATAAATAAATAAGTAGTAATTTTCACACGCGCTGTTTATTTTACATGTGCTGTTTACAAGTTTAAAAGGCATTGAATTGCAAAAGGACCCTCAGTACTGTATCTCCAGCCAAGCCCCACCCCTTGTTCGCTGTTTTTTTCACATACCTCTTTATAGACATACCTTTCCTGATCACTCGTTTTATCATCAAACTCCTCAATAATGCGATCCAAGTCATTATTTTATTACTGTAACATCTCAAGAAGCTCTGCAAATGTCTGTGATATTCTTTGAGCACTGGATGCAGAAACAGCTTTCTCCTTTGTTTATGACTGTTTCTTAACACAATTTGTCAAGGCACCGACTAGAGGAGAGGCATGCCTTGATTTAATCTTTTCAAATAACAAAGACAGAATAACTAAAACAGAGGTCAGAGAACCACTAGCAAACTCAGACCACAACATGGTCTCATTTGAAGTGCTTTTTAAACCCCCCAAAGTAATGACTAAAGCTAAGGTTTACAATTTTAGAAAAGCAAACTATGAAGGTATGAAACAGAGACTAACAAAAGTAGATTGGAGTAAAATAAAGAAAACTATAAAAAGGCTATAAAAAAGGCTAACAAGATGCTTGGATACATTGTGAAAAGTGTTGAATTTAAATCAAGGGAAGTAATGTTAAAACTGTACAATGCATTACTAAGACCTCAGAAGAGTGACCAGAATTATTCTGGGTTTAAAAGGCATGTCATATGCAGACAGGCTAAAAAGAATTGAATCTATTCAGTCTTGAACAAAGAAGACTACGTGGCGACCTAATTCAAGCATTCAAAATTCTAAAAGGTATTGACAATGTCGACCCAAGGGACTTTTTCAACCTGAAACAAGAAACAAGGACCAGGGGTCATAAATGGAGATTAGACAAAGGGGCATTCAGAACAGAAAATAGGAGGCACTTTTTTACACAGAGAATCGTGAGGGTTGGAATCAACTTCCAGTAATGTTGTTGAAGCTGACACCCTGGGATCCTTCAAGAAGCTGCTTGAATGGATTCTGGGATCAATAAGCTACTATCAACCAAACGAGCAAGATGGGTTGAATGGTCTCCTCTCATTTGTAAACTTGCTTATGTTCTTATGTCTGTATTATCTTTGTGGTGCATGGGGCTATCAGATACGCCCTTTTTCTAAAGCACCCTTCGGCTTCATTCGGCTCTCACTCGGCCATTGAAAGGTTTTCTCGGCTTTTTCTGGAGAAATAACGAATAGAGACCTGTGCTTTACGTCTTTTTGATGATGTTGGACCATGTCCAACATTGGACTGGAAAGGGAAAATACTTTAGACCACAAAGGTCTCGCTTCTCACCCAACTATGTTCCACCCTTGGACGGGAACTCTTTCATGCAATTGTAATAAGACCACACAGTAATTCAATTTTTTTGACTTGCGTTTGCAGCTTGTGTCCTCTTTCTGCGTACTTTCTTTTAGGCTCTTCATTAATGGAAGTGGAAGATGCATCATACCACCCAGACACTACCCAGACCAGGTCGCCCTCCAGAACTGAGCAATCCAGAAACTGGTTGGGATGTCACTCTGATGCCAACAATAACCTTAAGAGATCTGCAGAGTTCTGTGTCTGAGATGGGAGTCAGTGTTCACACATCAACAATAAGCCTGTCCCTACACAAAGTTGGCCTGTATGGACGTGTGGCAAGAAAGAAGCCATTACTCAAAAAGCTTATGGAGTTTGTGAAAAAAAAAAAAAACATGTAGATGATACTGCAAACATGTGGAAAAAGGTGCTGTGGTCAGACAAGATAAAAATTGAACTTTTTAATTGAAAATTGAAAATTCTAAGCGTTACGTCTGGCACAAGCCCAACATTGCACATCCCCCAATCAACACCATCCCAACTGCCAAGCATGGTGGTGGCAGCATTATGTTATGGGTATGTTTCTCTCCAGCAGGGACTGGGAAGTTTGTTAGGATAGAAGGGAGAATGAATGGCACAAAGTACAGGCAAATCCTGGGGGAAAACCAATTAGAGTTAGGGGAGGAAATTTACATTTTAGCAGGACAGTGACCCAAAGCAAAGCCAAAGCCACAATTGAGTGGTTGAAAAAGAAGATAATTAATGTTCTTGAGTGGCCTAATCAAAGTCCTGACTTGAATCTAATTGAAAATTTATGGTGAGACTTGAAGATTGTGGACTATCGACGATCCACAACAAACTTATCAGAACTGGAACAATTTTTCTGTGCAGAATGGGAAGAAATGTCACCATCCTACTGTGCAAAGCTAACAGGGACCTATCCGAAAAGACTCATAGCCCTAATTGCTGCAAAAGGTGCTTCTACCAAGTATTAACTTAACCATTTGCAGTCCTATGTCAGACTAGGTCCGACATTACAATTTTCCCGTTTCAGTTATTTTTGAATGAGTGAGTGAGACCGATAGGAGGTGAATGAAACAAAAAAAAAAGCAGATTTCATAGCCCCATCCACTACAGAGATAACACAGACAAAGGAGGTAGCTGCTCCTGTATCCAGCGCTCAAAGAATATCACAAACATTTGCAGAGCTTTTTGAGATGTTATAGGAATAAAATAATGACTTAGATCACATTATTGAGGAATTTGGTGATCAAACGAGTGATCAGGAGAGAATTTATCAGTATGCACGTCTATAAAGATATATGTGAAAAATACAGTGAACAAGGGGTGGGGATTGGCTGGAGATACAGTACTGAGTATCCTTTTGCGATTCAATGCATTTTAAACCTGTTTTACTCAGAAAAAAAATTATTAATTTAAACAGCGTGTGTAAAATAAACAGTGCGTTTGAAAATAAATTGGACCTGATGCGTCTGACGACAGCTGAATAAATCGACAGCTGAATAAATCGACCGGTAAGGGTTAGGGGGCTGAATCCTTATGCAACCAGTAAATTTCATTTTGTACATTTTCTTTGCAAGTTTTGCTGTCATTTCTCCTGGTGGTAGTGGAGACTGAGGCAGCTCCTGCTGCTCTGTTCCTGGTGAAGGTGGCTGGGGCTCCTCCCCTTCTGGCAGCAAAGGAGGCAGGGGCTCCTCCCCTTCTGGCAGCAAAGGCAGCAGGGGCTCCTCCCATTCTGGCAGAGAAGGTGGCAGGGGCTGCTTCCACACTGGCTGCAGTGGGGAAACCAGCAGGCATACTCCCTCCACTGGTGGAGGTGCCACCAGCAGGTACGCTCCCTCTGCTGGTGGAGGTGGGAGCGACAAGCAGTCCTCCATGGAGGTGGAGGTGGAACCAGCAGGTATTCTCCCTCTGCTGGTGAAGGTGGGAGCTACAAGCACCAGCTCCCCCTTCTTTGGCTGTGGACACACCGACTCCCCCTTCTTGGGCTGTGGACACACTGACTCCCCCCTCTTGGGCTTGGACTCCTCCCCTCTTGGTGGTGGTGGCAGAACCAGCAGGTATTCTTCTAGTGGGAGGGGGCAGTTGAGTGGAAAGTGCCCCCACTCCCCACAGAGGTAGCATTCCTGTGTCACCCCTATGGTGTGGAGGAAGGCTTCCCAGGTGCTCTCCTACCATGGCTGTGGTGGGACCAGCAGGCACTCCTCCTTTGCTGGGGCAGGCTTGGGCTGTGGCTAGTCAGGATCCTCCCTCTTGGGCATTGGCTGAGCCTGCTCTCTCACCCAGAACCACACTGCCGCATCACCAACCAGACCCTGGTTCCAGGCCTCCTCATATTGGGGGTCACCATAGGGGCAGTCATCCCGAACGTGCCCTGTGGCAGAGCAAAGCTCTGCCCTTTTTAAATTGGCAGGGATGGGGTTAACTTCCCCTACCTGCCTGGGTTTATTATGTTCAGGTGGCTGGGGTTGATTAGTTGATTAGGTTGATTAACGATCAATCAGCGCCCAGCCACCTGATATAAAAGGAGGCCTCTGCTTCTCATTTGGAGAGAGGGAGCTGAGGAAGCAGGTTGTTTTTTTTTGGTTGTTTGGAAAACTTGAATCCAGTGAAGGCATTGCCCAGCCTGGAAACTTTATTTTTGTGAGTTTTGTTTTTGTTTTATTTATGTTTGAGTATCTGTTATTTTGCCCTTGTGCACTTTATTTTTGTTTATTTATAATAAAATTGTTATTTTTTTGAACTGCAGACTGTCTCTGGGCCTCTATCCACTCGCCAGCCTGCCACATGCCCAAACTCACCACAGGCTCGGCACATGGGGGCCCCTTCAGCCCTCCATTCTTCCTGCTCGGCTGCCCAGTCCAGAGGTCCAAACCGAGTTGGAGCCCGGGTCCACCACCTCTTCTGCTGCTGTAGTTGCTTCTGCTGCTGCTTTTTGCAGCTCCTCCTCTTTCCTCCCATCCTTCCTTCCTCTTCCACACACCAAAAAATAATTATAACAATTGAAAAACAAAACTGCAGTACCCTTCTGCAGTACCTCTTCTGAGTCCAGAGTCCAGGAGGCGCTGGTGATCCCATTATTGATACCATGTGTGGCAGGAAATGGCGTTGCAGTGACTCAGACCAGAAGGAGGAACAACAACAGACAAGTACAGTGCAATGGCGCGTGCGTCGTTTTATTTAAAAAATACAAAAATAAATAAAATATTCAAACAAAAATAAACACTTGCTCACAGATCGAAAAAAAAAGATTTAAACAAAAACAAATCAAGAACACAATAATAACAATACAATCCAGATCAGGCTGGGAAATTGCCTTCACTGATCCTAGATCATTTTTAATTTATTTTCTCCTTGGTCGCTCTCTCGCTCTCCTCCATACAGCCACCTGGACTGCAGAGAGCTGCAGGTATTTATGCAGGTGACCATCTTCCGATTAGAAACAAATTAATCACTTAATTAATTCGGGAGATGGCCACCTTCTGCACAGGTTTTATAATGTGGATGGGGCTTCCCATCCACGTTGCAAAACAATAACAAAACTAAAGCACAGCTACGCTGTCATACAATAAATAATAAACAAACAAAACACACGACGGTTCGTCGTCATCTATAAACAAAAGTAAATAATAAATAGACACAAACAACTCAGACAAGTAATCAGGTGCCAAACCATTCAGTGCTTTAAATGTAAGCAAAAAGATTTTAAAATCAATTCTACATATTACTGTGTGCCAGTGCAAAGAAGTTAAAACTGCATTTTGCACAAGCTGTAGTCGTGATGCGGCTTGGCATCTAAGTCCAAACAGAGCATTACAGTAGTCCAACCCTGAAGAAATAAAGGCAAGGGTTACTCTCTCTGCATTGGAAATATACAGAAAAGATCTAAGTTTGGCAATATTTCTGAGATGGTAGAAACTAACTTTTATAATCTTTTTGATGTGTGACTCTGACAAAAATACAATGAATTTTGGTTTGTAAATTTTCAGAATTCTTGTCTATAATTTCCACTAAATTAGATAGGATTCTCATACTTGGAGATTTTATTTTGCACACTGATATTATATCTGATTCAACAGCTGTGGACTTTTTAAGTCTATGGTATTCTTTTGAGTTTACTCAGCATGTAACATGGCCTACACATAACTATGGTCATACTTTAGATTTAGTCATATCTCGAGGACTAGAAATTGTCATGTCCCCAACTATCGACCCTGCATTATCCTATCTCTTGATGGAGGTGTTTTGTAAGCTGTCAATGATGTCCTTGATATAGTTAATAGCTCTTTGTCATCAGGAAGGTTTCCTTCTGCTTTAAAAACCTCCTTAGTGAAACCTTTACTTAAGAAATCGAAGCTGGATAGTTCAGTTCTAAGTAATTTTAGACCTATTTCAAACCTTCTTTTTTATCAAAGGTACTTGAAAAAGTTTTTTTTAAACAAATCAGTAGTTTCCTTGGAAATAATAACATCTAACCAATATGCTAACCATAGCACTGAGACTGCACTTGTAAAAGTGATAAATGATCTACGTATAAATACAGTTTCTAAGTGTTTATCTGTACTGATCCTTTTAGATCTGAGTACTGCTTTTGATACTGTGGATCACAAGATTTTAATTAATTGCCTTAGCGAATGGGTGGGCCTTTTTGGTAGTGTCCTAAAATGGTTTATAACATATTTAATGAATAGACAGTATTTTGCTGCCTTAGGAGAATCTACATCTGGACTAGCTAATATCACAAGTGGTGTTCGGCAGGGCTCCATTCTTGGTCCCATGTTATTTTCTTTATACATGCTGCCACTCGGGGAGGTTATTCGTAAATATGGGGTGAATTTCCACAGCTATGCAGATGACACACAGATTTATATAGCTGTTAAACCAGGTGACACACCAGCTATCAATGCCCTTTTCAATTGCCTTGACAAATATTGATCTAGGTTTGCTAAAATCAAATGTAAAATCTGAAGTGAAAAACCTGGGGGGTTATTTTTGTGTCCTTCTATCATTTAAGAAACATTGCAAAAGTTAGATCATTCTTATCCTTGGATGATGCAAAGAAATTAGTACATGCTTTTATTTTTTATAGGTTAGATTACTGACGCTTTATTTTCTGGACTTACAAGTCATGCTATATCACGCCTACAGCTAGTGCAAAATGCTGCTGCCAGAATGCTAACTAGAACAAAAAAAGGGCTCACATTACATCTGTGTAAGCATCATTGCATTGGCTTCCTGTGCATTACAGAATTGATTTTAAAATTATATTACTAGTTTTTAAAGCACTGAATGGACTCTCACAAATATCTAAATTATATGCTAATTCCTTATCAGCCTGAACGCACTCTGAGATCTGCAAATGCTGGCCTTTTATATATTCTGAGGGTGAATGAAAAAGGATGGGAGATGCTGCTTTCTATTTTAATGCTATTATTATTATTATTACTATTATTAAATCTCCCTCCCGACCTGTGAAGGTACTAAGCGAGGACAGAATTTTTTTGACAGGCTGACCTGACAGTTCTTTTCCCGGGTCAGGAAGTTGGTCAGTCTGGAAAAAGGCGAGACTCCATTGCAAGAACGTATTGACCTGGAAGGGAAACAATGTAACAGCTGCCGATTATAAAGGCAGCTGCATCAGTTTACCAAGGGATCATGCGTGAGAGCATATAAAGGGGGTGGAGAATCGTAATCAGTTCCTTTGAAAACCATGAATGTTGTGTTTTTGTTTGTTTGTAACTGTATCTCCTTGTCTTGTACATTACCAGACAGTTAACACAGTTCCATCAACACTGCACCTTTTTCACAAATAAAACTGTATTTGCACCACTAACACTAATTCACGCACTAACAGACTTGTGAATGTGTTTTGTATTTTGTGTGGGTGTATAATAAAAGCAGGATTATTATTTGTGGGGCAACACAGGGATTATAAATTAAGTAATGCATGCCACTGCAGTACTCACCTCCATTATTATTTACTGTTGGTTTTGCCTTCAGGCACTGGACTTAAAAATAAATAAAACAAACCTTTTCACCTGGATTACAATTGTCTGTCCTTTAATCACCTGTACTTGCACACAATCAACCACTTTGCCACAGTGACTCAAAATTGAAGGTAGAGTAAAAAATAACACCCAAATTTCTTACTTCAGATTTCAAATTAGGAATTAGGTAATCCATTGCAGTCATTCATGTACTACATGGTACATCGTGCAGGGAAAGACCGCCAAAATGCAGATAATTTTTCCCGGGAGAGGGCTGTAATGGGAAAAGCAGATTTAGCCGAGTTTTCCTTCGGCTCCACTCTGAGTGGTGGGATAGGTGACAGAGATCGTATAATTCTTGGTGTTAGATCTCTCTCCTGACCTGCCAGGGCACTGTATAAAGGGAATAGAGTACCCTGGACCAAATACCATGGGTTAGGTGGAAGTCGGCCATCTAGTAAGGGGGCAGAGCTATGGTACACAAACTCAGTGACCCGAATGGGAAATGGTGTGGCATCCACGGATTGGAGGAGCGGATGCGTACGTTGACCATGGGGTCATGGATGACAATATAAAAAGGGGACATAGTGAAGTGATCTGTTCCTTTTGTAATTAGTTAGAGAAAGCCTAAAATGGAGAACAGTGAAAAACATCAGTGTTTTGTTTGTTTGTACTGTCTTGTTAAAAACCTGTTTGTTCGATGTTTAGATGGCTAACATGATCCAGAGCCAGCACCAAACTGGACAACATCACCACTTGTTTCAGGAAGAACTGTATTTGCACTAATTCACTCACTAAAGGACGTGTGAGTGTGTTTTGTGTTACGTGTGGGTGTATAAAAAATGGGACCTTTGGTTGAGGGTCAAACCTGGGGATTATAAGTAAAGTAATACACACCGCTGTATTACTTGCTATCATTATTGTTTACTGTTTGTTTTGCCATCAGGCTTTGGAAACAAGATCTTTAAACATCAATGCACCTGGATCTGTTTCCTCTGCCCTGCTGCATTGCTTTCACCTGCACACACTTACCCATTTGGTCACAGCAGGTCACAATACAATATAATATGTATTACAATACACTGGATGGTCTACGTCTTGTATGATATTATCACAAAGAAGGCTGTAGTGGGTGACGTCAGACTAGAAACAGGAACCAACACAAAATAAGCAGAGAGGTGGAGTTTTGGTGAAGCTGAGCGCTTGCTTGCACTCAGCATTTAATAATTCACAAGCAGAAAATAAAAGATTGTAAGACAAACAAAACACAGGACACAACACTTTCGCCAAAATAAAGAGACAAAAAAATGGACTACACAGACAAACATGGTGAGCTGATATTTTAACTTTATTCTTATTATTGTTGCCTCTGTCTCTAATCCCGTTCTTCACTCACTGAACACACAACCTCGAGTGAGTGGAAACATGCTGCTTTTATGACTCGATTGCTAATCAATCATTCAATTGGAGTCTCTGTACAACTGCACATGAATTAATGTGCTCACATATTATTACATTTTACCAGCACATGAAGTGCTGTGCAATCCTCGTGCCTAAATACAAATATACATTTTAAACACATGAGCACATAACCCATATTATATCCCCTGTACCAATGACTATATACCAACATTAACACACAACACGCAACATACAACATTGAAATACACAGGGGCGGGGCGGCATTGCCACATACCCTCCCTTGTGCGTAGCACACATGGCCTCAATGGCCACCTCCCCCCTTAAAATCCCAAAAGTCTTGCTCAAAGTCCCAGGTCAAGAACAGGGACTTTAAGGGGTTCATGGGCGGCAATGTTGCCAGTAGCCAGGCTGCTACTGGCCATGCTGTCAGCAGACGTGCTGACAGTGGGGCGAGTCTCTTTTCCCGCTGTACCACTGGCAGCGGTAATGCTGCCACTGGTGAGGCTGTCGGGGCAATTCCAGCAGTGGAAAAGCTGCTGGGGTTGGTGGTCTCCAGACCTCCCCCCCCTTCACAGCTGGCAGCTCCCTCTTGTGAGACTCCAGCCACCAGAACTTCTGCACCAAAATTTCTGCGGAGGAAGGTAGTCTCCTGACCTCTTCCCCCTTCTTCATAGCTGGCAGCTCCCTCTGGTGGGGCTCCGGCTACACTGACCCCTGTGGCCAAGCAGAGCTGACAACGACCACTGGTGAAGCAATTCCGGTGACCCCAGGTGAAGCAGAACTTGCAGCCCCAGGCGAAAGCAGCAGCGGATCCTCGGGAAGTGAACTCGGAGAGGAGCCCCTGGCCTTAGAGGCAGCAGAGGGAGCTCTGCTTCTCCCTCGTACCCTGCCACCGGTGGCTCCACAAGAAATGTAGAGCAACAGGCAGCGCCAGGCAATGAGGAGCATCAGGCAACCCCGGACGATGCGGAGCGGCAGGCAACCCCAGGCAATGCCAGGCAGGCATCCTTGGGTGAAGCGACAGAGGCATCCTTGGGCGAAGCGAGACAGGCATCCTTGGGCGATGACGTGAAGGGAGTCAGGACAAGCTGTGGTGTGGGTTTTGGCCCTCTTCTCGGCCACTGCGGCCGGGCGGTTCTTCCCAGTGCTTCCCTCAGCAGCCTATGCAAGGGCTGCTGAGGACCGCCAGCATCTAGTCCTGGTCCTTCTGGTGAAGAGAGAGGTAGCTCCTGCTCCTCTCCCCCTGATGGTGATTGAGGCAGAGGCGGCTACAGCGCCTCTCCTCGTGATGGTGGGGGAATTGATAAGTGGAGACAGCAGAGACAGCTCCTGCTGTTCTGCTCCTGGCAATGGAGGTGACGGAGGCAGAGGCAGCTCCTGCTGCTCTGCTCCTGTTGGTGGAAGCAGTGGAGGTAGGAGCAGCATGTAGCCTCCTGGTGACGGAGGTGGGAGCGTCATGTAGTGTGTAGTGAATGGTTTCGCTCAGCATTTAATAAATAAACAGAACAGAAAATAAAAAGGTTGTAACAAACAAAAAACACAGGACACGGCACTCGTCACCAAAACAAAAAGACAAACAAAACAGACTATACAGACAAAACACGGTGAGCAGATATTTAACTACTTATTACTTTTACAATTACCTCCGTCTCCAATCCCGTTCTCCACTCACCAAACACACAACCCCGAATGAGTGAAAACATGCTGCTTTTATGCAGCTGTACAAAGACTCGATTGCTAATCAATCATTCAGCTGGAGTCTCTTTTACTTGCACGTGAAGTGCTGTGCAATCCTCGTGCCTAAATACAAATATACATTTTAAACACTCGTGTTACACAGACCAGTTTATATCTTGTGTACCAATGACTATACACCAACATTAACACACAACATATAATACACACAGGGGCTGGCACTTTGCCACAGCGCCCATACGCCCCACAGCCGGAGCAAAACTCTGCTGTAAGGTTTTCTTTAAAGAACCTCCCATACCAGTCATAAGAACATAAGAACATAAGAAAGTTTACAAACGAGAGGAGGCCATTCGGCCCATCTTGCTCGTTTGGTTGTTAGTAGCTTATTGATCCCAAAATCTCATCAAGCAGCTTCTTGAAGGATCCCAGGGTGTCAGCTTCAACAACATTACTGGGGAGTTGATTCCAGACCCTCACAATTCTCTGTGTAAAAAAGTGTCTCCTATTTTCTGTTCTGAATGCCCCTTTTTCTAAACTCCATTTGTGACCCCTGGTCCTTGTTTCTTTTTTCAGGCTGAAAAAGTCCCTTGCGTCGACACTGTCAATACCTTTTAGAATTTTGAATGCTTGAATTAGGTCGCCACGTAGTCTTCTTTGTTCAAGACTGAACAGATTCAATTCTTTTAGCCTGTCTGCATATGACATGCCTTTTAAGCCCGGAATAATTCTGGTCGCTCTTCTTTGCACTCTTTCTAGAGCAGCAATATCTTTTTTATAGCGAGGTGACCAGAACTGCACACAATATTCAAGATGAGGTCTTACAAGTGCATTGTACAGTTTTAACATTACTTCCCTTGATTTAAATTCAACACTTTTCACAATGTATCCGAGCATCTTGTTAGCCTTTTTTATAGCTTCCCCACATTGCCTAGATGAAGACATTTCTGAGTCAACAAAAACTCCTAGGTCTTTTTCATAGATTCCTTCTCCAATTTCAATATCTCCCATATGATATTTATAATGTACATTTTTATTTCCTGCGTGCAGTACCTTACACTTTTCTCTATTAAATGTCATTTGCCATGTGTCTGCCCAGTTCTGAATCTTGTCTAGATCATTTTGAATGACCTTTGCTGCTGCAACAGTGTTTGCCACTCCTCCTATTTTTGTGTCGTCTGCAAATTTAACAAGTTTGCTTACTATACCAGAATCTAAATCATTAATGTAGATTAGGAATAGCAGAGGACCTAATACTGATCCCTGTGGTACACCGCTGGTTACCACACTCCATTCTGAGGTTTTTCCTCTAATCAGTACTTTCTGTTTTCTACATGTTAACCACTCCCTAATCCATGTACATGTGTTTCCTTGAATCCCAACTGCGTTCAGTTTGAGAATTAATCTTTTGTGCGGGACTTTGTCAAAAGCTTTCTGGAAATCTAAATAAACCATGTCATATGCTTTGCAATTATCCATTATCGATGTTGCATCCTCAAAAAAATCAAGCAGGTTAGTTAGACACGATCTCCCTTTCCTAAAACCATGTTGACTGTCTCCCAGTACCCTGTTACCATATAGGTAATTTTCCATTTTGGATCTTATTATAGTTTCCATAAGTTTGCATATAATAGAAGTCAGGCTTACTGGTCTGTAGTTACCTGGTTCAGTTTTGTTTCCCTTTTTGTGGATCGGTATTACGTTTGCAATTTTCCAGTCTGTCGGTACCACCCCTGTGTCAAGAGACTGCTGCATGATCTTGGTTAGCGGTTTGTAAATTACTTCTTTCATTTCTTTGAGTACTATTGGGAGGATCTCATCCGGCCCAGGGGATTTGTTTATTTTAAGAGCTCCTAGTCCCTTTAACACTTCTGCCTCAGTTATGCTAAAGTTATTTAAAACTGGATAGGAACTGGATGACATGTGGGGCATGTTGTCAGTATCTTCCTTTGTAAAAACTTGTGAAAAGTAATCATTTAACATATTTGCTATTTTTTTTTCTTCCTCTATGATTTTGCCATTTGTATCTCTTAAACATTTAATCTCCTCTTTGAATGTTCTCTTGCTGTTGTAATATTGGAAAAACATTTTGGAATTGGTTTTAGCTCCCTTAGCAATGTTCATTTCTATTTCTCTCTTGGCCTTTCTAACTTCCTTTTTGACTTGCATTTGCAGTTCCGTGTACTCTTTCTGTGTACTTTCTTTTTGGTCCTTTTTTAATGCTCTGTAAAGTGCCTTTTTTCGCTGAATATTTTTTTTTTAATTGATCTATTAAACCATTTTGGCAATTTAGTTTTACATTTAGATTTGTCTACTTTAGGGATATAATTGTTTTGCGCCTCTAGTACTACATTTTTGAAGAACAACCATCCTTCTTCTGTGGGTGTTTTCTCTATTTTACTCCAATCTACTTCTGTTAGTCTCTGTTTCATTCCTTCATAGTTTGCTTTTCTAAAATTGTAAACCTTAGCTTTAGTCATTACTTTTGGGGATTTTAAAAAACACTTCAAATGAGACCATGTTGTGGTCTGAGTTTGCCAGTGGTTCTCTGACCTCTGTTTTAGTTATTCTATCTTCGTTATTTGAAAAGACTAAATCAAGGCATGCCTCCCCTCTAGTGGGTGCCTTCACAAATTGTGTTAGGAAGCAGTCATTTGTCATTTCCACCATTTCTATTTCATCCTTCGTGCTACCCACCGGGTTTTCCCATTTTATTTGGGGGAAGTTGAAATCCCCCATTAGTATGGCTTCTCCTTTGCTACACACATTTCTAATGTCATTGTATAACAGATTATTGTGCTCACCGTCTGAATCTGGCGGTCTATAGCATGCTCCTATTATTATGCCTTTTGAATTTTTGTCTGTTATTCTGACCCATATTGATTCGGTTTTATTTTCTTTGTCCAGGTTTAACACCTGGGCTTCAAGACTGTTTCTTATGTATAGCGCTACCCCTCCTCCTCGTCTGTCCTGCCTGTCTTTCCTATACAGTGTATACCCACAAATATTATATTCGTCCCCATCACTCTCAGATAACCACGTTTCAGTAACACCTATCACATCATAGTTACCTGTTAGTGCAGTAGCTTCAAGTTCTAGAATTTTGTTTCTGATACTTCTAGCATTTAGATAAATACATTTAATGGTTGTCTTACCTGAGTTGTTGTTCTTGTTTTGATGCGGTCTCCCTTCTGTTTTTTTGTTGATTTCTCCCCCCTTCCTTTCTAGTTTAAATGCTTCTGAACCTGCTCGAGGATCTTTTCTCCAAGTAGACTAGTTCCCTTGTTATTTAAATGCAGTCCATCCCGTCTATACAGATAGTCCTCGTTGTAGAATGTGGTCCAATGATCAAGATAGGTGAAGCCTTCCCGTGTGCACCACGTCTTCAACCATTGGTTTTGATTTATTATTTCCAGCTGTCCATATGGTCCTTTGCAAGGTGCCGGTAGTATACCAGAAAATACCACAGTTTTGGTTTTCTCTTTTAATTTCCTTCCTAGCTCTCTGAATTTGTTTTGCAGGGATTTTGGTCTGTCTCTTCCAATGTTGTTTGTACCGATGTGGACGACTACTACCGGGTCGTCTCCTGTTCGTTCTAGGAGCCTGTCCACGTTTTCAGTGATGTGCTTGACCGAGGCTCCCGGAAGGCAGCACACTGTTGTAGTAAGGGGGTCCAAACTGCGAATTGAACTTGCTGTGTTTCTCAATATGGAGTCCCCAACAATCATGACCTCCCTTCTTTTTGCTGTCTGGTCACCACTGTCAATAGGGTCCTGGATGTTGTTCCTTTCATTCTCTTGTTGTTGGTTCTGCTCATCACAATTCTGAAGTGACTCAAATCTGTTGGTTGTTTTGATTTCTGGTGGTGTTTGACGAAGTTTCTTTTTTTCCCTGCTTCTGCCTACCTGAACCCAGCTGTTCTGACCTTCTATCTCCCTGGTGGCTTTCAGTCTGTTAGGGGTGATGCAGACTTCCATGAATTGTGGGTGTGCCAGTTCCTCAAGATCCTGTTGCTGTCTCACTTCTTCCAGCTCCATTTCTAGCATGCTTACTAGTTTATGCAAATCCTGGATCGCGCGGCACTTTACGCACACTTGGTTTAGCTCCGCTGGGTTTTCTCGGATTTCCCACATCAAGCAGGTGTCACAGATTACTGGCTTGAAGACCATGTTGAGGGTTTTTTTTTTTGAAGTTTAGTTTCTTCTGCAGCCGTCAACCTGCTTTCAAACTGCTTCGAAACTGCTCTGTACTTTTCCACGCTGTACTTCTCCCACTCGCTGTCGCTGGGAAGACTGCCTCGTTTAACTGCGTTGTTCTGCTGTGCTGTCGGCTCCTCCCCTCGCCCGTGTCTCAAAACGGCGCTGAATTTGAATCAGCTGCTCCGAGTTTCAGCTTGTTTGTTATCAGAAAAACACACGCGGCTGTGTTTCCCCAATGTCCTCTGTTTTCTGATTAAAGCAATTCAAGATGCAATTTCTCCTTTCTGCTTCGAAACTGCTCTGTACTTTTCCACGCTGTACTTCTCCCACTCGCTGTCGCTTCCACTCGCTGTCGCTGGGAAGACTGCCTCGTTTAACTGCGTTGTCATCCCAAACCTCCTCCTGCTGTTACTGCGGTTGCTGCTGAAGCTTTCTTCTGCCAATCCTTCTCCTCACTTTCCTCTCCTGGGCTGGTTCCTCCTCCTCTTCCTCTTGGAAGGGGCAGACAGCCACCACATGCCCATACACCCTGCAGGCAAGGCACCAGCCTTAGTCCTCCAGACCACTGAGGAGCTCCTCCAGCTCAGTGCAGCCTTCTCTCCGGCCTTCCTTTTTTTTTTTTTTTTTAAAACACAAAAAAACCCAGCAGTCCTTTTTTTTCCAATAAAACTGTGGTTCCTGCTCTGCTCTGCATCTAGGAGGTGATGGTATTCCTACAATGACAGCACGTGTCACAAAGACGGCTGTAGTGGGTGACGTCAGACCAGAAACAGGAACCAACACAAAATAAACAGAGAGGTGGAGTTTTCGTGAAGCTGAGCGCTTGCTTTCGCCAAAATAAAGAGACAAACAAAACGAACTACGCAGTCAAACATGGTGAGCTGATATTTTAACTTTAGCTATTCTTATTATTGTTACCTCCGTCTCCAGTCCCGTTCTCCACTCACCAAGCACACAACCCCGAGTGAGTGAAAACATGCTGCTTTTATGCTTTTATGCAGCCTTCTGGGACTCGACTGCTAATCAATCATTCAATTGGAGTCTCGGTACAACTGCATGTGAATTAATAAAAGTGCAATTCCCTGTGCTCACATATTGTTACATTTTACCAGACACACCCACAAACCCACCAATCCTCGTGCCTAAATAGAAATATACATTTTAAACACTTGTGCGCATAACCCATATTATATCCCATGTACCAATGACATAAATTAACCATAACCAATACTTCGGTTAGCAGAAACCAGGTAAAAGTCAACTACCTGTGAAGGTTGCTTGTTCAATAAGGGGGCGTTTTCCACTGCAGGTTCCTCTCCTGTGGTCACACCCCCTTCTTCAGCAGACACAACCACATACCCGCCCACCTCAGTGTAATGAACTCTGCCCTGGCCCGCCCCCCACAGATCGACCAGTGGTGTGTGAGTGGGTGGATCCTGCTGCCCGTGGATTGTGCTGTTCGGGGTTTGTTGAGCAGACTGTGTGTGATTTATTCTGTGTTCCATCGGCTGAAAAAACAAGAAAAATGCATTATTATTATTATTATTATTATTATTATTATTATTATTATTATTATTATTATTATTATTAATTTAGCACCGTATCACATGGTGATATTCACAGTTAATGTACTGTTTTCCCATGTTAACTAATTTCCCTAAATTCCCTAATTTCCTTCCCTATTGTTTGAGATTTGTGTTGGTCTACTGGGCAGTGTGGATGGTCACCTGCATCTGCTGCAGGTGTTGGTGGAAGTAGGCAGAGTTTTCATCATAGTTTTGTGAAGCCCCCATCACATAGGAGCCAGCAGCAGGAGAGGCCATGTTGGACTGCTCGTTGCTCATTGGCTCCCATGCATCGGAGGAGCTGAGACAGTACAGACCCTGAGATACATAGGTGTGTGGCCAGCCATCCACTGAGGAGTGGCGTAGGATCTGATCTGAGAGAGAGAGAGAGAGAGAGAGAGAGAGAGAGAGAGAGAGAGAGAGAGAGAGAGAGAGAGAGAGAGCTGGGTTAACATACTGTACAGACAGTGGTGTAGGATCTGATCTGAGAGTGGAGAGATAGCAGAGAGATTGGGGTCAATATATTGTAGAGTGGTGAAGGGTCTGATCTGTGAGAGAGGAGAGAAAGAGAGATGAGAGGAGAGGAGAAGAGGGTCAATATATTGTACAGAGAGTGGTGCAGGATCTGATCTGAGAGAGGAGATAGACAGACAGACACACATTGACAGACAAATACCTCTGCTGGTGACTGACTCCTGGTTGACCTCGCTCAGGTGAGCCACGCTACCCTGGTTTGACCCCACGCTCATGTCCTCTGCATCCATGGAGGTCCAGGCCAGCAGAGTGGCCTCAGAGATCGCAAACTGCTGCATTACACCTGAGAGATGGGGGGACAATCAGAGAGGTCATAGTGTAAACTTCTTACTATTGTAAACTAGAGCTACTAAGAAATCTGATCCCGAAATACCAATACAGATTCAGATCATGAAACCAATACAATACACATACCAATACAGATCCTGAAATCCATATTGATACCAATACAGAGCCTGAAATCCATACTGATACTGATACTAATATCAACACCAGTATCAATGCCTGTCTCACCGGCTGCGAATCTGGCCTCCTTCTCTGATTCGCTGAGGTCAGAGTAGGCATCGTTCTCCAGCCGCCTCTCTCTCTCCCGGGCGGCTGGTCTGATCACTCCAGGGCCAGCGGAGGGCTTGCCCCAGCTCTGCCACTCAATCATGTGCGCCACACGTCCCTGAGCCATGGCAGTGGGCTTGGTGATGTGATCCTTCACGCTGCGGGACGCGCCCGCTGAGGGGCAGCAGAGACACAGATACAGGGGGTCAGGACCCAGAGAGGAACAAACTACATCTTACAAGGTGATGTTCAGCATACAGGGCATTGGGAGGGGACTGCTGATCTGTAGCAAAGGATCATGGGAGGTGTAGTTCTTAAGCACTCATTTTTTTAACTCAATAGAAGTGATGACAGGTGTATTTCAAAAACAAATTAGGTCTCCCACAATGCTGTTCAGTTTATACCAGAACACACCTAAGAGTTAGGATGCATTCCAGAAATAATTTACTAGTTACTGGTTTTAACTGATTAAGTCTCTGTACCTGATAGTGATGATTTAGCCAGCGCTCCGATCCCATAGGCGTTTGAGTTCCGTTTCAGCCTAGGGAGAATTGAGGTTGTGTCCTCCATTGAGATCTGTGAGGATAATTAGAGTGTGAGACAGCTGAGGTAAGGATGTAGTGGAGGCACAGCCTGTGATTTCAGCCAAGGGACTGCTGTGATACCAATGATGTATGTTTATGCCCCCCCCCCCCTCAGACTTAATATAATAGGCTTGGTGGTTCAGCAGTTAAAGAAAAGGGCTAGATTCCAGGAGGTTCCTGGTCCAAATCCCACCTCCGCCACTGACTCACTATCTGTGACCCTGAGTAAGGCACTTAACCCCCTTATGCTTCGGATGAGACATAAAACCAAGGTCCTATTGTAAGTAACTCTGCAGCAGCAGTTGAGAGATGCATAGTTCACTCCTTAGCCTCTGTAAGTTGCTTTGGATAAAAGCGTCTGCTAAATGACTTCTTAATTAATATACCAACTCCGACATTGATCTTATCTCCACACCACCTAGGACCTTAAATGACAAGCCCAGAAGTTTAAAAAGATTCAAAAATATGAGAAATGTATCCAACTCACCTAGCTCATAAATAAATTGAATCAAAGACATGACGGAAAGACTGCACATCAAAAAGTTTGTCATTGAGTTTATTCAATTTCATAATATACACTGACATATGGGTATATCCACACATGCTATGGCTTGTCTAGCCCAAGTAGTGATGTATTAATGCTGTTAAATTAAAATACTTGGTTTTTATAATATTTTTAAAACTGCTAATTTTAGACCAATGAAGTCAACTGAAACATGTAAGATTTATGACATTAATTTGTAAGTTATCACAATATTTTTGCATGGGGTTTTTACAGTTTTCCCCCATGCTTACCCATGGTTATTCTATGCATGCTATAGATTACCCTGGCTTGGCATATTTATCAATATGCTTTACCTGACCTCTCTGTGCTTTACATGCTTCCCTATGCTTTACCATGCTTTCACAGCAAGATACTTTTATAATGGTACTTTAAAACTGAAGGTTGATGGGATTATTTGAGTGGCTGGAGTAGATTTCAGCAGATGGAGGGATTTCCTTTCGTTGTGCAGTGACCTCTCAGTTGAAGGACACACAAATGCAGACTCGCACTCACAGACACTGACACACTGAGACACTGCCAATAGTGCTGTAACTTACATTGATACCATCCCAGGAGAGCTCTGTACGGGCATTCTGAGAGCGGGAACAAGAGAGAGAGAGGAAGAGAGAGAAAGACAGCATTCATATGATAATCTGATATTGTTACAATGGTATCTGAGAGAGGGAGGGATTACAGAGTAATGGTTGGATGGAGAGGGAGAATTGGTCAACATGCATTGCATTTGAAATTGTTTTGTATTATGTGGAACACTATTATGGTTCTCCACGACACACAAGAAAGTAATTTTTTACTGGAATAGTTAACAGTTAAGCCGGACTGTGACAGAGATCAAATGATGCTTGGTGTTAGATCACCTTCCCGACCTGTGAGGGCACTGGAAAGAAGGAACAGAGTAACTTTAAGCAAATGGCAAGACAATTTATTCCATAGGGTAGGTGGAAGTCGGCCATTTAGGAAAGGGGCAGAGTTATGGCACCCAAGCTCACTGACCCGGACGGTAGATGGCATGGCATCTGAGGATTGGAGGAGCGGATGCGCTCGTTAACCTAGGGGTCATGGGTGAGGGTATATAGGGGGGTGTAGCTTCAGTGATCTATTCCTTTGCATATGTTAATTCAAAACAACCTAGAAGGAACCTGTATTGTCTGTACCAAAACTGTGAGTGTTCTGCTTCATCTGTGTAATAACACTGTTTTGCTTGTGTTGTTTTCTCACCAAGAATACTAAACACGATCCGGAGCTGCAGCAACAGGCCAACGAAAAACCCGGACATCACCACTTACCTTTCCACTTGCACCACTAGCACTAAAATCACGAACTGTCGGAAATGTGTCTGTGTTTGTGTTTTGTGTGGGTGAAAGAATCGGACTTTGAGTTACGGGTCAAACTCGTGGGATTATAAACTGGAGTGATACACGCTGCTGTACCACTTCCATCACTATTATTGTTTGCAGGTTTTGTTATAAGGCTCTGGACATTATAATCATTAATAAACACCCTTGCACCTGTAAATCATTCGTCTGTGTCATTAATCCGCTCTGTACTGCACTCGCCTGTATTCACCACTTTGCCACACGTGGTTTTAGAAGTGGGATGGACTACGCAGCACTGTCGGCACTGCTGGAGCAGCTGAATAGCAGACGGGAGGTAGAGGAGAGACGGAGAGAGGAGAGATACACCGCACTGATCGAGAGGGTAGGGCTGGCAATACCTCCCCCCGCATCAGCAGAACTGAGGATGACGGCGCCAAAGGCAAGGGTGCACAAAATGACGGTGGAGGATGACCCAGAAGCATACCTGGTGTTGTTTGAGAGGTTGGCTACCACCGCGTCATGGCCCCGACAGTACTGGACAAGTCAACTAGGACCCTGCCTGATTGGTGAAGCCCAGGCAGCATATCAGGTGATGGGCGATGATGACGCCACTCAGTATGACCTAGTAAAGCTGTTCATTCTCTGCCGTCTGAATAACACAGAGGAAACTCACCATGTGAGGTTCAGGGAGTACAAGAGGTCCCCGAATATACTTCCCAGGATGGTCGCGAAGAAACTCTGTGACCACATAGTACACTGGCTCGCCCTGGCAATAAAATCAAGCGCACAGATGGGCGAGGCCGTAGTCATCGAACAGTTTTGCCATGTGGTTGGTGCCAAGACCCAAACGTGAATACAGCGCTACAACCCTGACACCCTGGACCCGGCAGTAAAACTTGCTGAGGACTTCAAGGACTCCCTGGTATCAGCCCAGACTGGACTACTCACAGTGCTAGTTCAACGGACCATCCGAGCCCCACCTCCTCCCTCTGCTCCACCAACCCTACCACCGGGACTGGGTCAACGACCTCCTAGAGCGCCGGCCCCAATGGGCAACCTTGCCTCCCCTCCATGGAGACCAAGGTTGTCCCCCAGCAACAGGACAGATATCTAACTACTGTTCCCTCCTTCACCCCTACCTGTTGTAGATGCCACCAGCTGGGACATCAGGCCAGGTCGTGTAAAGTGGCAGCATGCAATCTGGCATCAGAAGTGGGTAAACAAGGGAAAATGTTGGAAAATTAGACAGCCCGATCGACGTAATGAAAGACAAATTTATCACATAAATTTATTAAAGCCCTGGCAGGCAAGGGAGGCCTTATTTATAGCCCCAGGCGAAGTAAATGATGATTTAGGCCCTGTTCTAGAGAATTCTAGCACAAAAGACTTTTTGATGGCATCTGAAGCGGGTAAGTGAGAGAAAAATGGTCGGGAGGGGCCTTGTATTGTTAATGTGATTCTGGGTAATGTGAAAACCCATGCATAAGTGGACACAGGGTGTGGTCAGACCTTAATTAGAGCATCTCTCCAGTGGTGTGTTATGGCAGCCAAAAGGTCAGGTGGCGATCTCCTGTATCCATGGAGACACAGCAACATAGCCCACAGTTAAAGCATTTTTATCGGTCGGTCCGATAAAACGTCACCTGGTAGTGGGGTGGCGGAAAGGCTACCACATCCAGTTATTCTGGGTTGAGACTGGCCAAACTACAAAGATTTGATGAAATTAATGGCAGTCCCGACCACACACGTAAATGTGGCAGAAAAGGCCGAAAGGGAAATGATTGGTAATGTTTTCCTCTTTCAAAACGGAAATGTTTTCTCCCCTATTCCGCCCGAGAAAAACATATAGAGAGAAGGTTGCGGAAATGGGAGGGAGCATTAATAGACAAGGCTGGGGGCTGATGGGAGTCTGCTCTAACGGTGAAAAATGCCAGTCAAAGGGGGTCGGAATGCATTGTGACCGAGAGGGAGAGGTTACTGGGCCATTAAGGGCAGATGCTTCTCCTGCCCCTCTCAATGTACCGGACATGTGGCACTCAAATGTGGACATAGTGTGGGGCCCTCAATGGTGCACATTTGGGGACAGGTCCAGTCTATTGAAGGTAAGGATGTTGAAGGCACTGGGGCACTAGTATTTCCACACTTCATTAAATCAAGGGGCAATTACTGTATAGGGTAAACCTGGCCGTGGGCACAGGACAGCATGTAACACAATTATTGGTTCCCCCGTCCTGTTGGCCAGAGGTCATCTTTATGAGATGTGTCGAAATATGTAGCCACATGCCCAGACTGCCAGCGAGTAGTGCCAGGTCAAGTGCCCCACGCCCCTTTGGTTCCACTGCCAATTATTTCCACCCCCTTTGAACGGATCGCAATGGACATAGTCGGTCCTTTGCTACCTTCATACTTTGGTTATACACATATATTAGTGGTGGTAGATTAAGAAACAAGATAGCCGGAGGCAGTTCCATTGAGGTCCACTAGTGCCACAACGATAGCCAAAGAACTAATGTAGATTATGGCAAGAGTAGGGATCCCCAAGGAGATATTGACTGATCATGGAACTAATTTCTTGTCAAACACATTACAGCAGGTATATAAAATATATATATATAAAATACTAAATATACTATATATATATAAAATACTAAAAATATGTCCAATCAAAACATCTGTTTATCATCCACAGACAGACGGTTTGGTGGAACGCTTTAATCAGACCCTGAAGGCGATGCTGAGGTTTGTAAAATCAAGAGCAAAAACATTGGGCATTGTTGCTTCCCTATCTTCTTTTCACAGTGAGAGAGGTGCCACAGAGTTCGACAGGGTTCTCCCCCTTCGAGCTCTTGTACGGCCGACAGCCTCGTGGCATTCTCGATCTGTTGAGAGAGGGATGGGAGGATCACAAAGGCTTGTCTAAAAATGTAGTGCAACATGTGCTCCTACTCAGAAATCGCCTAGAATTGGTCGGTCATTTGCCCAGGAGAATCTCAAAGCGGCTCAGCACCGACAACAGCAGCATTACAATCAAAATGCATTGATTCGAACTTTTCAACCTGGAGACAAGGTAATGCTGCTGCTTCCCTCAACATAATCCAAACTATATGCTAAATGGCAGGGGCCATATGAAGTGATTCGGGCTATAGGAAAGGTGAATTATGAAATTAGACAGCCCGATTGCAGTAATGAAAAATACATTTATCATATAAATTTATTAAAGCCCTGGCAGGCAAGAGGGGTCTTATTTGTAGCCCCAGACAAAATAAAGGATGATCTGGGCTTATAGCTAGAAACCTCTAGCACATAGAACATTTCAATGGGGTAACACTTCTTGATCAGCAGTGTGAGCTATGCATGCTAATTGAGGAATTTAGTGATGTTTTTTCTAACGTGCCCAGTAAAACTAACTTTGCTGAATATGACATTATCACTCCGCCAGGTGTCACGATGCAAGAGAGACCATATCGGATCTCAGAATGTCGATGAGATGGCGTTCACAAAGAGGTATGGGACATACTCGAACTTGGGGTGATTGAACCTTCCAGGAGCGAGTGGTGCAGTCCGATTGTCATAGTGGTCAAAAAGGAAGGCACCAACCGTTTTTGTGTGGACTTCCGTAAGGTAAACGCCATTACCAAGTTTGATGCATATCCCATACCTCAGGCTGACAAAATTCGATAGACTGGGGAAGGCAGGGTTTATTTCCACCCTGGACCTGACGAAAGGATACTGGCAGATCCCATTAACTTGTAGATCCAGCGAGAGAACTGCATTTTCAACGCCAGAGAGGCTGTTCCATTTCACAACCATGCCGTTTGGGCTACATGGTGTGCCTGCTGCCTTTCAGAGACTCATGGACCAGGTTTTACATCCATATCATGAATATGTGGCAGCGTATATTGACAATGTGGTCATTTACAGCTCCACCTGGTGAGAGCATTTGGCTAGGATCACAGCCGTCCTTTAGTCTCTAATGGCAGCCCGGCTAACAGCCAATCTGCGAAAATGTGCATTTGCACAAAAAAGAGACACAATATTTGGGGTTTATAATGGGGAATAGGAGGGTGAAAACAGTTGTCAGCAAGGTCAAGGTCATTAATCTGCTCTGCACTGCTCTCACCTGCATGTATTCACCACTTTGCCACACGGACACATAGTGATCTAAGTTGAAACAGCAATAGGGAGTCATACAGAACACACATATGAGGATATTAAACAAGTAAGATTTTAAATATTAAGAAAATGTAGAAGACAAACTTGCATGTTTAAAAAATAACATGCCTGGTGTGCATCTGGGAGAACACACATACACACACACACACACACACACACACACACACACACACACACACTCACACACACACACACACACACAGAGACATACATTACTAACACACACATGCTCTCATACACTCACACACTCTCACACACACTCTCACACACAGAGACATACACACTTACATACTGGCACATGCACACACAGACACACACTCATGTTATCTTTACTACACTAGTTTTTTTTTCTGAATAGAGCAGATTTATTATCAGAAAAATCAATATCTAATTGAGGAGGCCCATCACTTCTGTCCTCACATTGACTTGGTGTTCTCGCCTGTGTATGTTAACCGTATTATATACAAAAATTTCTTCAACTTCTATAGAAGTGGGAGCTACACACACACTGGGCTTGTATGCGAGACTGTTTTAAAAAAGATTAATGTACCCATTATTGCATGATTATAGAGTACACTGACACACACACAGGTGCACACAGACACAGACACACACAGACTCACTCTCCTTTCAAAAATCAGTCTGCCCAGTTCTATGTACTGGAGGTTCTATGTATGCTACTGTACTAAACCAGTGTTGCTATGGTGATGAAGCTGCCCACCTGCTCTCCATCTTTCTTGCCCACCTGCACGGCCTCTGATGCTGAAAAAGACAAACAAACAGAAAACTGAATCCCAACCACAGTGATGAGCTGAAGTGCCCCTCTACTCACTAAACTGGTCTTACGTGCAGTTTTGAAAGAAACACATGTTGTATTCATTTCAATGTATGTCTTTTCATTTCAAAATGTGACAACAAACAAGTGGTGTCCTCTACAACCACTATGTCTGCTTCTGAAAAGATTCCTGCAAATCGAATGTCTGGAAAGGTGGAAGGGGTTTAAAAAATGATCACTTGGGCTTCCTACTTCCTGTTACCTAATCACTTCCTGTGTTGTAGTTGAAACTGTCCAATGGTCCCGCAGTAATCAGACCATGTCACCTACAGCAAGGGTACAAGGATGCAGCAGTATTGTGTAATGTTGTATTTGAAATGCTTGCAAATTCAAAATTTTAGTTTTAGTTTAAATAACATGTCAGACACAGACATGTTATTTAAACTAAAAAGCCAAAATTTTAAACTATTGGTCTAGTCAGCATTGTGTTGTTGGATATATTAAATCATTTATTATTTATTCAGTATGAATTTATAGTGTCTGTGGTTTGTGCATTATAATTAATCTGTTTTAATTATCCGTTTATAAATTGCCCTTTATTAATTTGCAGATCAATTTCTCAACATTCAGTTTAATTGAAAATGTCCCAAAAGTCCTCACGGATACATTGTAATTAATTTTGAAACAGGGATAAAGTTTATTTTTTTGTGTTCATTTTAATGTTCACTTTGGAATAATTATCCTGTGTAAGTGACTGTGCGTCTATCTCTCACTTTTACACCCCTTATAGTAAAAGCATAGCAACGTATAATAAAGCACAGTGAGTGCATGGTAAATCACAGGTAAGCATGGTAAAGAATAACAAGGTCTGGTAAAGCATATTAATACACATGTAGTGCCAGGGTAAACTATGGTAAACACATCGTATAGTCATGGGAAAATTATGGTAAAACTGCAAAAATACTGTGGTAAATTCATATCAAGAGAACCACTTATCCAAGTATCATGTAACTTGTTAGGGACCTTCTAGCCAAAGTTATATCATAACAAAGTGTATCATAATATATCAAAGTGTATCATAACCTGGGGAGTATATGGAGTGTCTGTCTGTCTGGCTGCCTCTCTGTTTGTATTTCACACTTCATTTAAATTTATATCTCGAGAACCACTTATCCGATTGTGATGAAACTTGCTCAGGACATTCAGAGTTGATACATGTCATGTACATTTACATATCATATATGTAAGAATGTAAGAACCACACTCCATTCGGCCTCACACAATCCCTCTCTCTTTCTCTCTCCCCCTCTTTCATGCTCGCTCTCTTTCTCCCTCTCCCTCCTCGTCCCAAACACCCTGCTATCCTCCTTCTCTCTCCACCCTACTCCCTCTCTCTCTCTCACCACCCTCTCATTATTCTCTCTCTGACAGTGGCCACCATGCCCCAGCTGAAAGCACCCCTTTCCTCACAAGGTGCCATCTGCAACCCAGGGTTGTATGGTCCCAAGGGAACACTAAAAACTGAGAGAGAGAGAGAGAGAGAGAGAGAGAGAGAGAGAGAGAGAGAGAGAGAGAGAGAGAGAGAGAGAGAGAGAGAGAGATGGCTTCTTTAAAAGTCAATTTCCCTCTTATCATGATTGACATTATAACTGCCCCCACCACCATCCTCTTAATAGGTGTTAACTAGGACTCTTACATGTTAACAGTGGCGGCTCAGCAGAGGAGGCATTAAAATGATGTATACGCAACAATAAATATATAGCTTTTACACAAAGGCAGATGTGCTTGGTGTCCTCTGTACATATGATTAGCATTTCTATTAGCCAATCTTATTCTTCAGTTTCCTTACATGACTTGCATGGAATGCTAAGGAAAGCCATCTAAAGCAAATCGACAAGGGTGGCATGCCTCCCCTCCCCTTTTTTTTGTTTTTTCTTGACCCTCCCACATCGATGACCTTGGATGCTAATACTGACAATGCTAATACTGGCAGTGTGTAACAGTTACGATTATTATTATAAACTATGAAATGATATTGCAAAAGTCTACTGAAAGTCATAATAGTAGTACAGCATTTTGTTAGATTTTGTCAAGTTTTATATAAATTGCAAACATTATGTATGTCCCTTTAAATGATAAAGAAGTGAGAAACTCTGTCTGATACTTTGATTTTCTTGTGTTTAATGTAATTTTTTTTAAATCTACTGCTTAGCACTGCTCTATACCTGTAGCTATGTAAACTTGCACCAAGCTTGAGGTGTCTCTATGTCTGAAAATCATGACTCATTTGTTAGAGTTAGATTTGGGCTGCAGAGTCATTTACAATAGGATCTTGGTTTAATGTATGATTAGTTACTGATTATACCTGAGGACCATCTGATTGGCTTGCTTGAAAGTTGCTTGCATCAGTTGTATGCAGAATACATTACAACTCAAATACTTCAACACCTCTCTGTGGTAGGTTTTAATGCTGACAACATCATCAGCCAGTGCTACGATGGTGCATCAGTGATGAGTGGGGTTATTAATGGAGGTGTGCAGATTTACTGCAAAGAAAACTAGGAAGGCACATAACATACCTACATTGTTACAGCCATCAGCTGCACTTAATAGTAGTGCCTGCAATTCAAAGTGAATCACGTGTAAAGAGATTTTTTGATCTTTGTAGTTCTCTGTATGCATTCTTTCATTGGCACTACATTACTCAAAAGTACAATGGCCCTTCACTAATGAGATTACTAGAAATTCACTGGACAGCCATTTTGAAGTGACCAAATGTTTAATAATATAATCAGGATCTTATTCTTGATATAGTGTCAGTCTCAGAGGATAATATTGCTTCCATAGACTCATGTACAGAAGCATCCAGACATTTTTCTCAGCTGAAGAGATAGAGCTTCTTTGTTCTTGGAAAGTTCCTAGTCCATATTCTTGGTATTTTAAAGCCAGCCAATGCTGCTCTTCAGTCACAATCTGTTGATCTGTGCTCTGCTGGTGAAGTGATAAATGCATCAGTAGATGCATTAAAAAATATCCGTCAAGATGAAGATGTCTGGAATGAGCACTGTAGTGTAGATGTAGATGTGCATACTACAAAGAGATAGAGAACACGAGTAAGTAGCTAGCTGATTCTGTTGTGTTTTCAACATTAGGGCACTGCAGTCTGACCTTAAAGAGACCTTGTGACAGAAAGACAATGATTCTTGGTGGTAAATCTCCCTCCTGACCTGTGAGGGTGCTAAGTAATGGGAACAGAATACTCTGGACTATTTGGCCTGACACTTTGTTCCGAGGGTTAAAGGGAAGTCGGTCATGTAATAACCGTACACTGGTACACTAACTCATTGACCCAGAAGGTAAATAATGTGACAGCCGCTGATTACACGAGTGGCTGCAATCATTTACCAAGGGGTCATGAGTGATGGTATACATAGGGGTTGAAGCAATGTATCTGTTCCTTCATTTGTTTAAAAGCATGTGTCGTGGCAGCCATGAAACCAGGTGGCAATCTCCTGCGTCCATGGAGATACAGAGACATACCCTACTCTAAAAGTATATTTATCAGTAGGACCAATAAAATACTACCTCGTAGTTGGGGTGGCAGAAAGGCTACCACATCCAATAATTCTGGGTCAAAACTGGGCAAATTATACAGAATTGGTTAAATTAATGGCAGTCTTGACCGTACACGTAAACTTGGCAGAAAAAAAGGGAACTAATTGGTGATGTGTTTCCTTTTCAAGCTTGTTAAATTGGGTTATTTTATTGGTGGTCGTTTGGTTTGTTATGTTATTGATGAACTCTTGATAATATCACCCCACTTACTGTCAGAATTAACAAACCTAGATATGTTTTGTATTAACATAGTTAAATAAATTGGTTACAAGATTAAATATAAGGTTTAATTATTTTCTTTTTTGCATAAGGATAAAACACAATGTTTCTAGATGATCAGGAAATAATTTGGACCCAGCATAAAATAGAAATTGTTACTTCATTATTCATGAAGTACAAAATTACCTGGATGGTTCTGACATGAAGACAGGTAATGTCAACACCTATCTGGATTAGGTAGTCAGGTTTGACAATGATGGTCACTCTCTTCATGTTCTGTTACTGAAAGTGTCAGATTAAAACAGAAGGGTAAGGATATCAGATATCTAGAGGAGATTATTTTGATAAACTGAGCATAATGTAGAAGAGGGATGATCCCATGATGGGTGAGATCAGATATTTAAAGATCTGACAGCCTAAGACCCATCACTCTGCTGCTGTAAAATGTTTATGCATGAGTTATTTCTACTTAAAATGCAGATTTTTATCATAGGTACAAACCACAATCAACCCAAATAAAACTGGTTCTAATCCACAAATGTCTGCTCGGAGTGTCATTCTGTGTCTCTGGTGTCGCATCTCAGAGCGCCTGCTGGTGCGCCTCCAGTGAAGGGGGGACAACTCTGTTGATTGATGAAAGTAGGAGATGTAACCTGCCCTGTATATTAAAGTCTGTAACCTGTATTTTGTGGCTCAAATACTACCTGGCAAGACTTGTTGGTTTACTGTCTACGGTCTACTTTCTCTAGATTTGCTTTGTTCCTGAATTAAACTCTTTTGATTGAAGATTACCTGAAGAAGACTGACATTATTTTTTAAGAAGAAAATAAACCTTTTACAATTTTGAAATGTCACATTTTGTAAATTATGTCAGTTTTTCATTAAGTATCTGAAAACTACAATGCCGTGTGTAATTCAATATGTTAATGTAACATTATTCAGGAAGTTTCATTCATAAAGCAAAATTGGTTAATTCTATAGCATGATGCAAAACGTTTGGTCATATGTTACTGTAAGGACATTCTGGAAGTAGATTGCTATATATTCTGTCCAATCGTTTTTTCCTTTAAAAAAAGCAAATTCACTTGCTTTTTTCACCTTTTAGTCTTGAAAAAAATCAATAAATAAATCTAGAATCAATCAAAATGAGTGACATTATCAGAAGTTCATCAATAACATAACAAACCAAGCGACCACCGACAAAATAACCCAATTTAACAAGTTCTCTTCTACTCTCATGCAACTTCAGAGTTAAGTTATACATTCAATGTTAAATGCAGTCATATAATTGTTGTCAATTTTGTATAATTTATTATTTAACATAAAATTATGGACAAGAGCTGTTAAGGACAACTGTCCCTATCTAGTAGAGACTGGAGTCAAGAGTAACAGTGTTGCTCATGGATAACCTGAGCTTTTCACAGTTGGAAGACAAATTCAAAATGAATAGTTTAACTGGGTAAGTATAAGGTGAGCAGTGAGGATGATAATAAAACTATCAGTGTTATGCCATTGAGTTGGTACAGGTTAAGAGGTAGAACTTGGACAGATATTAAATGTATCTGTACATTGCCCACAACCCACATGTATTGTAACTGGCTCCCAGACTGCACCTGATCACTGCAATTTTAGACTCATTTTACACAAAAAAGTTCTTCAATGCATCACTCAAAACAAGAACACCAGTTCAGAAGGCCTAGAGAGAACAGTAGCCTTTTGCTGCAAACAGCCGGTAGACCTAAATGTATTGTATACTTAATGTGTTAAAGTTGTGCTAACTAGTGTAAGTGTGACCTATTAACAGATTCCAATGCTCTCAATGACTGGTGCTAAAGAATGTCCTCACCAGGTTTCACTGAGACTTTCTAACCAGGCCTGATTCTACAGCTGCTGCTTAGCTTGTTTGTTGATCTTCTGAGACAAGAGCAGATCACACCATCAGAAAAGATGATGAAGTCCTGGTCAGCCCTGTAGAGCTGCTCAGCTTAACTCTGTCCATTGTAATCCAGACAATGGCAGGACTCCTTTCGGATGGTATTAACATGGGAAGGGTTTAATGAATTAGCTGGAGTGGATCAGAGGGAGATGATTAATGCGTTAGTTCAGAGGTAGCTTACAGAAGATTTTCTGCAGAGAAAATCCTTTCACGAATGGTAGGATTTCTGGAATGATTTTGTTAGGAATGATCTCTAAGTTCTAAACACCACACACACCCCCATTAGGTAATTGTAGTGCGTCATGAGACTTTGAAATCACTTCAGACAGAATGCCTACAGAGCATTTATAAAGAAACGCAAGCTTGAGGATCCAACCTGTCTGCACAGCATACATTTGGATCCCTGACTTCTTCCGATTTCAACCTTTCATTCAGAAGTGAACACGACAAGCATGCGCCTCCTTTACAGGCAAAGAGAAGAAAACAACAAAGCACAGTTTCATAATTCATTTTTAAATGTAAAACAAATACTATGGTGACTATTATTATTGATGGAGTATCTACTAGCATGGGTCTTAAGAAAATTGGATCCATTCTACATGGAGATTTATAACCAAGCTGGATTACTCTGGTCATCATTGGGATTTATATAGACTGGTTGGCCTGACTTCTTTATCTTCACGAAGATCGAAACACTGGTACATGCTTATTTATAAGGCTATTATTGGTAAATCCCCAATGTATTTAATAAAATGTTAATTATCTGTAGTACAGTAAAATCTCAAAGTTACCAACAGAATACAATTTTAAAAAGTGCAATTTTGAAATGGTAGGAACTGCAAACATGTTACACTTTCAATTGAAAGAAAACACTGAAAATATGGTTTTAAAACTTGACAGGGATATCATCCTCTGCAATGGGAATACAGTATCAGGAAAGCATCAGCGATATTAAAAGAAGACCAAGAAAATAAAACCAACAATTTGCAAAAGGGGTGAAAGATGTATTGGACGCAAAGTGCTGCTGCTGGTTTTGTTAAAGCAATCATGAGCGCCATGCTGGTCTTGGAGAAGGCAAAATTACTGTACCAACAAATATATCCAGACAAAGGTGAGGCAGATTTCAAAGCAAGTATGGGCAATTTTACTAGAAACATTTTAGTTTTAAACAAAGGAACTTTTTTTTTTTTTTTTTTTTTTTTTTTTTTTTCCCCAAACCAAGAAGTCTGATGACTGAGTAAGCTGCACAAATGCATTTTGTTTAAAATTTCACGGGACACTTGCAAAGGCGGAAGGGGAATGGAGTGCTTGTGGGACTTGGGCGACAGAGTGTTAGTGACAAAGTCGAACAGACGGGACAAGTCCCCTACTCTGAAAGTCCACTAGCTGCTTGAGCGGTTGTGGAGAGTAGGGGACGACATGGATAGAAGAAATCCCCCCCTCCCCCCTCTCGGTGGAGGACCTGGAAAGTAAAAAGATCTAGACAGGTCCGGTCTGTAGAATTGACCTCCATCAAATGTGAGCCCCGAAGTGAGGGCCAGGCACCTGCTGGATGCCCGCGGGACCTGGAGGAAAATGAGAAAGGGTTAAGAGAAAGGCGTATGGGTGCAGAATAGGAGGAATGATGACCAGGTGGTGGAGTAGGCGGAATGGGTGGAAGGAGCTAAAGCCTCAGACATGAACTGTTGAGATGAGCGGAGGAGACTGGAGAGAGTGGGGTTAAGATGAATGTCAAAACCTTGAAGGGGGGAACTGGGTGAGGAAAAGAGCCTGCATTAGGAACCAGGCTCCAGAACTTGAGAACCTGCAGACAGGAGAGAGAATCGGCAGCATTATTGAATGTACCTGGAATGTAACAAGCTTGAATCAGGAAATTAAAAGAGACTGAAATTCAAACTAAGCAGCGGAGCAAGTGCATAACTATAGGAGAAGAGGAACATCCTTTGTAGATAATTTGGATAGTAGCTGTATTATCGCATAAGAACAGGATAGACTTCCTGGGCCAGAGATGACAGTACTCAAAGAAATGAAAGAAGTAATTTACAAACCGCTAACCAAGATCATGCAGCAGTCTCTTGACACAGGGGTGGTACCGACAGACTGGAAAATTGCAAACGTAATACCGATCCACAAAAAGGGAAACAAAACTGAACCAGGTAACTACAGACCAGTAAGCCTGACTTCTATTATATGCAAACTTATGGAAACTATAATAAGATCCAAAATGGAAAATTACCTATATGGTAACAGGGTCCTGGAAGACAGTCAGCATGGTTTTAGGAAAGGGAGATCGTGTCTAACTAACTTGCTTGATTTTTTTGAGGATGCAACATCGATAATGGATAATTGCAAAGCATATGACATGGTTTATTCAGATTTCCAGAAAGCTTTTGACAAAGTCCCGCACAAAAGATTAATTCTCAAACTGAACGCAGTTGGGATTCAAGGAAACACATGTACATGGATTAGGGAGTGGTTAACATGTAGAAAACAGAAAGTACTGATTAGAGGAAAAACCTCAGAATGGAGTGTGGTAACCAGCGGTGTACCACAGGGATCAGTATTAGGTCCTCTGCTATTCCTAATCTACATTAATGATTTAGATTCTGGTATAGTAAGCAAACTTGTTAAATTTGCAGACGACACAAAAGTAGGAGGAGTGGCAAACACTGTTGCAGCAGCAAAGGTCATTCAAAATGATCTAGACAAGATTCAGAACTGGGCAGACACATGGCAAATGACATTTAATCGAGAAAAGTGTAAGGTACTGCACGCAGGAAATAAAAATGTACATTATAAATATCATATGGGAGATATTGAAATTGGAGAAGGAATCTATGAAAAAGACCTAGGAGTTTTTGTTGACTCAGAAATGTCTTCATCTAGACAATGTGGGGAAGCTATAAAAAAGGCTAACAAGATGCTCGGATACATTGTGAAAAGTGTTGAATTTAAATCAAGGGAAGTAATGTTAAAACTGTACAATGCACTAGTAAGACCTCATCTTGAATATTGTGTTCAGTTCTGGTCACCTCGCTATAAAAAAGATATTGCTGCTCTAGAAAGAGTGCAAAGAAGAGCGACCAGAATTATTCCGGGCTTAAAAGGCATGTCATATGCAGACAGGCTAAAAGAATTGAATCTGTTCAGTCTTGAACAAAGAAGACTATGTGGCGACCTAATTCAAGCATTCAAAATTCTAAAAGGTATTGACAGTGTCGACCCAAGGGACTTTTTCAGCCTGAAAAAAGAAACAAGGACCAGGGGTCACAAATGGAGTTTAGAAAAAGGGGCATTCAGAACAGAAAATAGGAGACACTTTTTTACACAGAGAATTGTGAGGGTCTGGAATCAACTCCCCAGTAATGTTGTTGAAGCTGACACCCTGGGATCCTTCAAGAAGCTGCTTGATGAGATTTTGGGATCAATAAGCTACTAACAACCAAACGAGCAAGATGGGCCGAATGGCCTCCTCTCGTTTGTAAACTTTCTTATGTTCTTATGTTCGTAAGCGGCTACTACGATAGGGTACAGCTCGAGAAGAGGAGAGGACTTATGTTGGGCAGGTAGGGACTTAATTTCCTGAGGCCACGTGTCAAAGAACCAATGAGAACTGAAGAACCTGCCGAAGCCTAGGTCGGAGGTGTCCGTAAACAGAAGGAGGGCAGAGATGGCGTCATCGTAGAATAAAGAGAGCCCATTCCAGTGTTGGAGTAAAGTGATCCACATTTTGATATCCTCTCTAACCTCCTCAGAAATGGGAACTGAGGAGTTCAGGCTCTTGACCAAAGAAGAAAGGGCGAGAAGGCGAGAGATAAAAGAGCTGCCTTGAGGAATAATTTGGATGGCAAAGTTAAGATGACACAGCAGGGAGAAGAGGTTGCGCTTAGAAATAGACTGATTCCTGAAAGGAGGACAACAGCCAACGAACGCGGTTGAGCTTGAGGGGCGGAACTTCAAACTTGAGAGAGTCCAGCGTAATCTCAAGGAATTCTATGCAGGTGGAAGGGCTGCTAGTTTTCTCAGGAGACAGTGGAAATCCTAATGAATTACACCGAGATCTAAGCTGAGATATGGTCTGGGCTGGAGGATGCGAAGCGGGAGATATTAGGAGGAAATCGAGGCAGTGAAGAAGAAATGGAATGCGTTGGAAAGTGTTGAGCAGAATCCAGCACAGAGCCTCAGAAAGAGTATCAAATATCTTTGGGCTGTTGCAGCAGCCAAATGTCAATTGTGTAGCAAAGTAGAAAGAGCCTTGCCAAGAGATGCCAAACAGGTGGCAGAGAGAAGGGTGGATAGGCATTACCTTAAAGCATCAGAGATGTCTGCTTTGGAGAGCCAAGCCCCATGTCCTGCTTTCTTGATACAGGTGATAGCATCTGAGAGGGTGACGTAATGTAAAGAAAACTGATCGTGGGAGATAGGAGCATTGATGATGCTGGTGCTGCTCACTCGAGGAGTTGAAAAGGTCAATGATAAGACATTTATTAGTATTTACGGTAGCAATCCTGATAGCAAAACGGAGATTGCTGCATATGAAGGAGGAAGCCAGCAGGCCGGTGGAGAAGCCATGCTGGAGTCTATCCTGAGATAGTTGATGAAGTGTCGGTTTGGATGAAGGCGAAGAGCATTGGTAATAGCAGAGGAGATGTTAATGGGAGTGAACATGAAAGAACTGATTGTCATTTCTTTTTGCATTGCAAGGGGCAGATGGATTTTGAGTGTTCGTCCCCATAGAAAGAGCAAACATGGAGAAGTTATTACAGATCTGGCAGTCCCCTGAGATTTGGTGCGATGTCCGTACTTGTCCTCTGCCCAGCAGGAGCTGGGGAAGGTGGTAGCATAGATTGGTAAGGGGCCAGATAACCTGGTATTGAACCAGGGAGGAGTTCTCGGGCCTTGGGAGGAGCTAAAGCTGCTAGGGATGGCTGACTTTGGGCACACGTGGGTTTAATGCCCGATGGATGCGCAGACTCTGCATGAGTGGGCACATAGGCCATCAAAGATCTGATTAAACAAGTCTTGATCTGGAATGGTCCAGTTGACTAGGAGGTTCTCCATAGCTAGAAGTGCAGCTGCTTTAGCAGAAAAGCTTTTATGGTACTCATAGAACGAAGTTCCCCTGTACCTCACTTCTAGCTCCACGATGTAGGACAAATAGTGGTCCAGCTCTTCATGACGATGAGGAAAGGTGGAGCAGAGGACATTATGATAAGCGGAGAAAGCGAGAACGAATTCACCTGAAGTAAGGCTCTTCAGTAACCTTGGTTCACTGGACTTAAGGGTGACCAGAGCGTCTCCACAATTGACAACACGTGGTCTAGATGTCGGAAGTAGAAATCAAAGCCGAGACCAGATTGACATCCTTAACCTCAATTATTTCGAGAGGAGGAGCTTGGCTGAGAACCAGCGGGTATTGCAGAAGCCATATTGAAATTAGTAACGGGTTTGGGATCTGAAGGAAGCACTGAAGCAGCTGTGGTGCGGACTACGGAGAAAGCGTTGCTGGAAGAGGAGCTTAATGTCCTGCAGGAGTCCTTGATAGATCGTTTCGGCAACGTTGGAGGAAGGAGCTGGAGAAAGAGGAGGACGAGGGGGGGATGGGATAAGACTGGCGAGAAAGAGAGGAGACAGAGGCAGCTGCTTGGGCCAGGAAAAGGGGGGAGGGGATGCCTCGGGAGAAGAGGGCAGAGCAGGAGGAGAGACTGGATGAGAGACCTTAGCAAAGGTAGACTTGCTTGAAGCAGTGCGGGGGCGCTTAGGAGGAGGGAAGCAGGCCTCCGCAGATACAGAGCTGCAATAGACGGAAAAGAGAGCAGCTCTATCTGCCTCCTTCGGAATTTAAATGCGTACATCAAACATAGTCTTAAGAAGCAGTCCTTTTAATGGAGAACCTTGGCTCGACAGCTCTTAGAGCTAGCTGGAGCAGGGCTCTGCCGAGGAGGGAGCTTAGGAAGAGCGTCTGCTGGAGTAGAAAAGTTGCTTGATGGGGGGGGGGGGGGGGGGGGCAGGAGCTGCCCTGAGGAATTGACTGGGCTAGAAATCAGCGTTGTCCCCAGAAGAAAGATTCACATTGAGCTCCGTGGCAAAAACGCTGGAAAGCGCAGAAGATTGAAGAAAACTGCAGTTTTTTTTTTTTTAAATAAGTTCCCTTTTTATTAAGTTTCCCTATTTGTTTTATTTTTTTAAAATAAGTCTTCTCAAAAGGATCCTTTTTTTTTTTTCTAAGCGTGATATGCAGCAAACAAACACACGCAGGTCTGTAGATCGCCTGTACCAACCGAAACAAAAGATCAGGAAATAGTGCACAACTTAAATAGGGAAGAGAGAGATTGACAGATGGTAAAGCCAGAGTGGATCCCCGGTGCTGCACAACAACGCCCAGAAACCGGCAAGAGCGCAATGCCAGTTATTAGGAGCAGCTGGGAGACAGCTGCTGAATCAACCCTGCACGAAAGTGGATATACCGAAAACGTGGCCGCTTCCTTTCCCCCAGCTGAATATGATCAGAAAGGACAGAAATGCTTGGTCTTGGAATAACTGGCTGAAAAGAGAGAGAAAAGCAGGTGAGTGCCTTTTACGGTGTCTCTTGAACTACGCTATAAGGCCACATAAAATATAAAGAAGCTATGTTAACTCAGGTTTTCCTGGATGTTTAAATGTGTTATAATATGTCACCTTCTTGATCTGGTCTCCATTCAACTAACCAACTTCCATTCAGACACTGAAGGCGGTAATTGCATAATTTTACTTGTTAAACCTGGTTACCGGTGAGTTACCTAATTTATTTCAAAGTTGCCATAATAACCTTTAAGATCCTTCATGGATTAGAGCCATCTTACTAACTACTAACTCTGCATATTTCTATTCTTTGAGAGAGAAAAAATCTGCATTCTTCACCTTAAATCATCTTAAATTATCTGGAGCCAGAGCTTCTTACTGTTTTTCATCTCTTTTGTAGAGCGCTATTCCAGTCGACATTACGCAGGTTAAAACATTGGATTCTTTTATGTCTAAATTGAAAATGTTTTTTTTTTTTTTTTTTTAATGTGCTTTTATATAATTCATTTTACCTATATCGTATTGTACATATGAGCTCTCTTGCTTTGTATTTAACTTTGTACAGCAATCTGGGATGTCATGGCATGACAGGCGCTATATAAAAATACATTTGTAATGTATAAACCTGGAGTGAAATGGCCCTCCACGACCATGATTGGACACCCCTGCTCTAGTTTGTTCCCCAGAAGAGCATTTTATATCATCACTAATGTGAGACTAAAGGTAAGAGAATGACTAACTTGATCAGTCTCACCTTCTCCACCTGTGTTAGCTTCCCTTTTCACAATTGCGTTGTGATGGGCTGGTTGAGTTCATTGCTGCTGCCAACGAGATGCAATGAGTCTAAAATTGCCCCCACTTCTTGATTGACTTCTTTCCTGTCACTTGCTATTCAGCTGCTTCCCATATTGACTGATATACTTTCAGCCAGTAACATGCATGACCCAGGAAGTGCAAATGCAAACAGATAACAGGGTACAGAAAATGAAACCTTTCTTTAACCTCAGGTAGAACCACAAGTCATGTTTTAAAATGATAACAGGTGTTTTATTTGTTTTTTTTTAAACTTGTGTTTATGTTAAAACTGCACATTTCAGACCTATGTACTAATGAAAGTACAAACTGTCTAAGAATTATTATGTAGCTACAATTAATTTAATCCCATCACCATCCAAATCAATGCATATCTATTCACTGTTTTTTAGATGCTGATACTGAAAGAAATGCACTTGTTAATTTTTGACTGATTTCAGTGGTGAAAGAATTAGGATCCCAAACTGTTGATGGATGGAATATGGAATACCTCCTGTTTGTAATACAGTGTTTGTAGGGCTCTTTGTTTTCTTGTACTAAAGTAGTACCAGACATCTTTTTTTTAAATTGTGCTATTTATCTGGATGTCAAATTACAGTGGATAATAATCTAGTATTCATGTTAGTGGAGACTCCGATATTGTATGTGCAATGAATTGAAAAGATTTAAAAATAAACAGAAAGTCGGAAAGATCTGTTTTTTAAATAAAGCTTAAACACCTATCTCGCTCTCCCTCTCCCTCCCTCACTTAATAATTTAAATATACTCTTATTTTTTAAAGAAGTTTTCATATTATTGTACAGTGGTCTGATAGTATTATATAATGTTTTATTAATAGTGTGTAAAGTGTGTTTTACAACAGGGTTCAGTAGTTAGAGCTTTTTGTTCTTTGTTCTTTTGTTTACTATTTATTAAGATTTCATGGACAAATTATTCAATAATGGACCTTAAAAGTCTCTCTCTCTCTCTCTCTCTCTCTCTCTCTCTCTCTCTCTCTCTCTCTCTCTCTCTCTCTCTCTATCCCACAACAGGGGGAGAACTGAATTAAGGTTATTTTCCCTTTCCCTAATTAAATTACACAAAGCTTATTTAATCACCCCCCCCCCCCCCCCCCCTCAGGGATGAGTAGGTTGTAGAGAGAGAGACAAAGAGAGAAAGAGAGACAGAGACTTTTTGACTTTTAAGAGCCTTTATTTAAACATTCCAAATAAAATCCATTAAAATTCAATAAAGGTAAAACACAACAAAAATTAAGATTCCTACTGCCTCAGCAGAAATAAAAAAATACTAAAATACATCATGTTCTCCTTAAAAACAGATTTTAAACAGAATAAAAGGATCATAAAAAAAAAACACAGTGTTTTCTTTCTGTTAAAATCAGATTAAAGCCAAAATTAATACAAACACTGTAAAACAAAAAAATAAAATTAAAATTAGAACAAAAACTGGAGCTCCCCCTCCTCACACACAGAAGGCATCTCTCACACACCACCTCTCCTGGAAGTCCTCCAGGATATTATTTAGTTTAAAAAATTCAAAATCCACTCTTATCTGGCTGACCACCAACACCCTGAACTGCAGCACGGCATCAGTCAGCCCAGTCCCAGAAATTCTGTTCTTTCTGGACTTAAATGGCTAATTTTGCCTGACCCATTATGAAATTAATTAAAACACAGCTGCTTCTCTTTTTAAAACTGTAGTGAACCCCAAAGATAAAAAGCTATTTATTGAACTCCTCATCCAGGCCCTGCAGGCGCTCCTGTAAGAGATGGAAGAGTGGTCCTAGATTAACACACTCGCTGTACATGTGGAACACTGTCTCCTCTGCAGAGCAGAAACAGCACTCTAAGATATTACTGGAATCAACTCTGTGGAGAAACCTGCCGGTGGACACAAGACAGTGCAGGATCCTCCACTGCAGGTCCCCCGCTCTCTTGGTGAGAGGCAGTTTATACAGCACCCTTCACACATAAGAACGTAAGAAAGTTTACAAACGAGAGGAAGCCATTCGGCCCATCTTGCTCGTTTGGTTGTTATTAGCTTATTGATCCCACCTTGAATCTACCAACCCCCTCAACTGGTGAAATTGTGATATCTTCACACACAACTAGTAGATTTTCTTACTCCCTGTTGTGTGAAGAGTTAAGTCTTTAACTGTGTTAAAGTTGAGTAGTGTTCCCTCATTCCTTCCACCCCCCTCTCCTTCACCTACTGCTGGACACACTAGAAACCCTGGAAAGATGAAGTCTTGTATCTGCCCTGTGCCAGTGGACATCTCCTCGCTCAAAGCCTCCCTGAGTTTGCCCAGAGCTTCTCAGCTCACTAACCATTTACTCTGCCAGACCCTCAGAGTACCAGCCTAGCCGCCTGTGTAGCAGTCAACCAGCAGGAGAGGTTGATCAAATGGCTCAGCCTGGTCATTCCTGCCCTCACAAAACTGGCACAGAGCGTCATTGACTGAAAGAAACTCATAGGGAAGAATGGCTTGAAGAATAGGGGATCCTCCAACAGGACCCTGCCTGTCAAAGACCCTTCATCTCTCTCCACCCTCGCTGCCCTCCAGGCATCTAAACCACTCAAGTAAAAACAAGGGAGACCTATTTTAGCTAATCCAGCTAACAGCAGGTATGATCCAGACACACCAGCCTGTGCCACAGCACGAAGACCACCAGAATATTAATCACCAGGACCCTTCCCCTAAAGGACAGCAGTCCCCTCCATCTCTGCAGCCGCCCCCTCACCCTGTCCACCAGGCCCTCCCAGTTTTTCTGCACATAAGTCTCCACTCCAAAAAACACACCCAACACTTTTATACCTGTCCTGTCCCATCTCAGCGCCTCAGGCAGGACAGGGGGTGTGCAATCATGCCAACTGCCTGACAGGAAGGTGTCACACTTTGCCCAATTAACTCTTGCCGTAAATGCTCTCTGGAATGTGTGCAGGCTCTGTTGTAGTGCCTCAGTGTCTCCGTCACTGCACACAAACACATTCACATCATCTGCATATGAAGTCACCTTCACTGTGACAGGGGAGGGTGAGGAGGGCACAGCCAACCAGCCTACCCCTCAGTAAGTGCAGCAGGGACTCTATGGCCAGTGAATAAAGCATTCCAGACAGGGAGCACCCCTAACACCCCTGCACACTGGGAAGGGTTGACTCAGCCCATTGTTGATCTTTAAAATGATAAATCCATTTAAATATAAAAGCTGAATATAAGAAATAAAAACAGGGCCAAACTCGAAGGCTCCCAGGGTTTTACAAAGGTATATGTGGTCGACCCTGTCAAACGCCTTCTCCTGATCTAAAGAGACCAGCCTAACATTCAAATCACATAAGAACATAAGAACATAAGAAAGTTTACAAACGAGAGGAGGCCATTCGGCCCATCTTGCTCGTTTGGTTGTTAGTAGCTTATTGATCCCAAAATCTCATCAAGCAGCTTCTTGAAGGATCCCAGGGTGTCAGCTTCAACAACATTACTGGGGAGTTGATTCCAGACCCTCACAATTCTCTGTGTAAAAAAGTGTCTCCTATTTTCTTTTCTGAATGCCCCTTTTTCTAAACTCCATTTGTGACCCCTGGTCCTTGCTTCTTTTTTCAGGCTGAAAAAGTCCCTTGGGTCGACACTGTCAATACCTTTTAGAATTTTGAATGCTTGAATTAGGTCGCCACGTAGTCTTCTTTGTTCAAGACTGAACAGATTCAATTATTTTAGCCTGTCTGCATATGACATGCCTTTTAAGCCCGGAATAATTCTGGTCGCTCTTCTTTGCACTCTTTCTAGCGCACCAATATCTTTTTTATAGCGAGGTGACCAGAACTGCACACAATATTCAAGATGAGGTCTTACAAGTGCATTGTACAGTTTTAACATTACTTCCCTTGATTTAAATTCAACACTTTTCACAATGTATCCGAGCATCTTGTTAGCCTTTTTTATAGCTTCCCCACATTGCCTAGATGAAGACATTTCTGAGTCAACAAAAACTCCTAGGTCTTTTTCATAGATTCCTTCTCCAATTTCAATATCTCCCATATGATATTTATAATGTACATTTTTATTTCCTGCGTGCAGTACCTTACACTTTTCTCTATTAAATGTCATTTGCCATGTGTCTGCCCAGTTCTGAATCTTGTCTAGATCATTTTGAATGACCTTTGCTGCTGCAACAGTGTTTGCCACTCCTCCTATTTTTGTGTCGTCTGCAAATTTAACAAGTTTGCTTAATATACCAGAATCTAAATCATTAATGTAGATTAGGAATAGCAGAGGACCTAATACTGATCCCTGTGGTACACCGCTGGTTACCACACTCCATTCTGAGGTTTTTCCTCTAATCAGTACTTTCTGTTTTCTACATGTTAACCACTCCCTAATCCATGTACATGTGTTTCCTTGAATTCCAACTGCGTTCAGTTTGAGAATTAATCTTTTGTGCGGGACTTTGTCAAAAGCTTTCTGGAAATCTAAATAAACCATGTCATATGCTTTGCAATTATCCATTATCGATGTTGCATCCTCAAAAAAAATCAAGCAAGTTAGTTAGACACGATCTCCCTTTCCTAAAACCATGTTGACTGTCTCCCAGGTACCCTGTTACCATATAGGTAATTTTCCATTTTGGATCTTATTATAGTTTCCATAAGTTTGCATATAATAGAAGTCAGGCTTACTGGTCTGTAGTTACCTGGTTCAGTTTTGTTTCCCTTTTTGTGGATCGGTATTACGTTTGCAATTTTCCAGTCTGTCGGTACCACCCCTGTGTCAAGAGACTGCTGCATGATCTTGGTTAGCGGTTTGTAAATTACTTCTTTCATTTCTTTGAGTACTACTGGGAGGATCTCATCCGGCCCAGGGGATTTGTTTATTTTAAGAGCTCCTAGTCCCTTTAACACTTCTGCCTCAGTTATGCTAAAGTTATTTAAAACTGGATAGGAACTGGATGACATGTGGGGCATGTTGTCAGTATCTTCCTTTGTAAAAACTTGTGAAAAGTAATCATTTAACATATTTGCTTTTTTTTTTTTCTTCCTCTACGATTTTGCCATTTGTATCTCTTAAACATTTAATCTCCTCTTTGAATGTTCTCTTGCTGTTGTAATATTGGAAAAACATTTTGGAATTGGTTTTAGCTCCCTTAGCAATGTTCATTTCTATTTCTCTCTTGGCCTTTCTAACTTCCTTTTTGACTTGCGTTTGCAGTTCCGTGTACTCTTTCTGCGTACTTTCTTTTTGGTCCTTTTTTAATGCTCTGTACAGTGCCTTTTTTCGCTGAATATTTTTTTTAATTGATCTATTAAACCATTTTGGCAATTTAGTTTTACATTTAGATTTGTCTACTTTAGGGATGTAATTGTTTTGCGCCTCTAGTACTACATTTTTGAAGAACAACCATCCTTCTTCTGTGGGTGTTTTCTCTATTTTACTCCAATCTACTTCTGTTAGTCTCTGTTTCATGCCTTCATAGTTTGCTTTTCTAAAATTGTAAACCTTAACTTTAGTCTTTACTTTTGGGGATTTAAAAAACACTTCAAATGAGACCATGTTGTGGTCTGAGTTTGCCAGTGGTTCTCTGACCTCTGTTTTAGTTATTCTATCTTCGTTATTTGAAAAGACTAAATCAAGGCATGCCTCCCCTCTAGTGGGTGCCTTCACAAATTGTGTTAGGAAGCAGTCATTTGTCATTTCCACCATTTCTATTTCATCCTTCGTGCTACCCACCGGGTTTTCCCATTTTATTTGGGGGAAGTTGAAATCCCCCATTAGTATGGCTTCTCCTTTGCTACACACATTTCTAATGTCATTGTATAACAGATTATTGTGCTCACCGTCTGAATCTGGCGGTCTATAGCATGCTCCTATTATTATGCCTTTTGAATTTTTGTCTGTTATTCTGACCCATATTGATTCGGTTTTATTTTCTTTGTCCAGGTTTAACACCTGGGCTTCAAGACTGTTTCTTATGTATAGCGCTACCCCTCCTCCTCTTCTGTCCTGCCTGTCTTTCCTATACAGTGTATACCCACAAATATTATATTCGTCCCCATCACTCTCAGACAACCAAGTTTCTGTAACACCTATCACATCATAGTTACCTGTTAGTGCAGTAGCTTCAAGTTCTAGAATTTTGTTTCTGATACTTCTAGCATTTAGATAAATACATTTAATGGTTGTCTTACCTGAGTTGTTGTTCTTGTTTTGATGCGGTCTCCCTTCTGTTTTTTTTGTTGATTTCTCCCCCCTTCCTTTCTAGTTTAAATGCTTCCGAACCTGCTCGAGGATCTTTTCTCCGAGTAGACTAGTTCCCTTGTTATTTAAATGCAGTCCATCCCGTCTATACAGATAGTCCTCGTTGTAGAATGTGGTCCAATGATCAAGATAGGTGAAGCCTTCCCGTGTGCACCACGTCTTCAGCCATGCGTTTTGATTAATTATTTCCAGCTGTCCATATGGTCCTTTGCAAGGTGCGGGTAGTATACCAGAAAATACCACAGTTTTGGTTTTCTCTTTTAATTTCCTTCCTAGCTCTCTGAATTTGTTTTGCAGGGATTTTGGTCTGTCTCTTCCAATGTTGTTTGTACCGATGTGGACGACTACTACCGGGTCGTCTCCTGTTCGTTCTAGGAGCCTGTCCACGTTTTCAGTGATGTGCTTGACCGAGGCTCCCGGAAGGCAGCACACTGTTGTAGTAAGGGGGTCCAAACTGCGAACTGAACTTGCTGTGTTTCTCAATATGGAGTCCCCAACAATCATGACCTCCCTTCTTTTTGCTGTCTGGTCACCACTGTCAATAGGGTCCTGGATGTTGTTCCTTTCATTCTCTTGTTGTTGGTTCTGCTCATCAAAATTCTGAAGTGACTCAAATCTGTTGGTTGTTTTGATTTCTGGTGGTTGTGTTTGACGAAGTTTCTTTTTTTCCCTGCTTCTGCCTACCTGAATCCAGCTGTTCTGACCTTCTATCTCCCTGGTGGCTTTCAGTCTGTTAGGGGTGATGCAGACTTCCATGAATTGTGGGTGTGCCAGTTCCTCAAGATCCTGTTGCTGTCTCACTTCTTCCAGCTCCATTTCTAGCATACTTACTAGTTTATGCAAATCCTGGATCGCGCGGCACTTTACGCACACTTGGTTTAGCTCCGCTGGGTTTTCTCGGATTTCCCACATCAAGCAGGTGTCACAGATTACTGGCTTGAAGACCATGTTGAGTTTTTTTTTTTGAAGTTTAGTTTCTTCTGCAGCTGACAACCTGCTTTCAAACTGCTTCGAAACTGCTCTGTACTTTTCCACGCCTGTATTTCTCCCACTCGCTGTCGCTTCCACTCGCTGTCGCTTCCACTCGCTGTCGCCGGGAAGACTTGTATTAGCCATTGATAAAAAGTCTAGAATTAAAAACAAATTATCAAAAATGGATCATCCTGGTATACAGTAAGTTTGGTCCATGTGAATTACAGCTCCTATACATTTTTTAAATCTATTTGCCAGACCTTTTGAAATTATTTTAAAATCAGAACATAAAAGCGAAACAGTTCTCCAGTTTTTTAACAAACACAGGTCTCCTTTCTTGGGCAATAGTATGATTACTGCCCTCCTGCAACTGAGGGGCAGTTCTTTATCCTAGAGGCTCTCTCCCAGCACCTGCAAAAAGTCCTCTCCAATCACAGTCCAGAATTTTTTTAAAAATTCAGCTCTCAGTCCATCAATGCCAGGAGCTTTTCCATTTGAAAGCTGTGTAACAGTAGTGGTCAGCTCCTAATATGTTAGTTGCTTATCTAATTTATGTTAGAACATAAGAACATAAGAAAGTTTACAAATGAGAGGAGGCCATTCGGCCCATCTTGCTTGTTTGGTTGTTAGTAGCTTATTGATGTTGTTCTTCTTCGCTAAGGGTGAGCAGATCCTGAAGCAGCAGATCCATATCCTGTTGGTCACATGGCTCTTTACTATATAATTCAGTATAAAATTTTACTGCCTCCCCGCTAATCTCCTCCTGGCTGTACAGAACCCTACCACAAGGTATCTGGATGCAATTCATCTGCCGGCTGTATGCTCTCCTCCTTTCCAAGCCAAAAAAGAAACTGGAGGGGGTGTCCATGTCTTTTAGTTCCATGAAGCAAGAGCGCACCAGCGTCCTCTTCACTCTCTCCTTCAGCAGGCTGCCCAACATGTGTTTCTGCTCGCTCAGGGTTTGCAGGGTCTCCTCTTGATGGTCTGTGTCCAGGCTGCTCTCTAACTTGAGAATTTTAAGCTCCAACTCTCTCACTGCTGCGTTCACTGATCCAGTTGAATTGAGTGTATACTGCTGGCAAAAGATTTTAATCTTTGTTTTGCCAATGTCCCACCACTGCCTCATATTTTTATAAAGTGTTTTTTCTTTTTTCCATATGTTTCAGAATTGCTTGAATTGCTTTAAAAAAACTGTGTCTTGTAATAACTTTACATTAAAATACCAGTAGGAGGTGCTGTGAGAGTCAGAAAGGCTACTGGGAATGATGTTGGCTTTAATGAATTTATTCAAATGAGTGTGTGACGTGTAGAAGCGGTCTAACCTTGCTCTATATATTTGTTGTGAGCAACAATGAGACCAGGTGTATTGCCTTGCATTAGGGTGCAGATGACTCCAGACATCAACCAGGCCACTGAACTGAAAAACTGCACTTTTAATAACCTCCCTTTTTCAATCTCTTCAATATCTAAAATTGTTGCTCCTAGGCTCGGCTTAAATAAAATCAACACTCTTGCACTAGTGCTTGAACCGTGGCTCAGTACACATGACCCCCTCCACTCTGCCAGCCACGCTGCCCCATTCTCACTGTCTGACTGCGTCTCCTGCAGCAGCGCTACCCTCGCCCACTTCTACAACCACCAGAAATCAAAACAACCAACAGATTTGAGTCACTTCAGAATTTTGATGAGCAGAACCAACAACAAGAGAATGAAAGGAACAACATCCAGGACCCTATTGACAGTGGTGACCAGACAGCAAAAAGAAGGGAGGTCATGATTGTTGGGGACTCCATATTGAAAAACACAGCAAGTTCAATTCGCAGTTTGGACCCCCTTACTACAACAGTGTGCTGCCTTCCGGGAGCCTCGGTCAAGCACATCACTGAAAACGTGGACAGGCTCCTAGAACGAACAGGAGACGACCCGGTAGTAGTCATCCACATCGGTACAAACAACATTGGAAGAGACAGACCAAAATCCCTGCAAAACAAATTCAGAGAGCTAGGAAGGAAATTAAAAGAGAAAACCAAAACTGTGGTATTTTCTGGTATACTACCCGCACCTTGCAAAGGACCATATGGACAGCTGGAAATAATTAATCAAAACGAATGGCTGAAGACGTGGTGCACACGGGAAGGCTTCACCTATCTTCATCATTGGACCACATTCTACAACGAGGACTATCTGTATAGACGGGATGGACTGCATTTAAATAACAAGGGAACTAGTCTACTCGGAGAAAAGATCCTCGAGCAGGTTCGGAAGCATTTAAACTAGAAAGGAAGGGGGGAGATATCAACAAAAAAACAGAAGGGAGACTGCATCAAAACAAGAACAACAACTCAGGTAAGACAACCATTAAATGTATTTATCTAAATGCTAGAAGTATCAGAAACAAAATTCTAGAACTTGAAGCTACTGCACTAACAGGTAACTATGATGTGATAGGTGTTACAGAAACGTGGTTATCTGAGAGTGATGGGGACGAATATAATATTTGTGGGTATACACTGTATAGGAAAGACAGGCAGGACAGAAGAGGAGGAGGGGTAGCGCTATACATAAGAAACAGTCTTGAAGCCCAGGTGTTAAACCTGGACAAAGAAAATAAACCACAAACCACTAACCAAGATCATGCAGCAGTCTCTTGACACAGGGGTGGTACCGACAGACTGGAAAATTGCAAACGTAATACCGACCCACAAAAAGGGAAACAAAACTGAACCAGGTAACTACAGACCAGTAAGCCTGACTTCTATTATATGCAAACTTATGGAAACTATAATAAGATCCAAAATGGAAAATTACCTATATGGTAACAGGGTACTGGGAGACAGTCAACATGGTTTTAGGAAAGGGAGATCGTGCCTAACTAACTTGCTTGATTTTTTTGAGGATGCAACATCGATAATGGATAATTGCAAAGCATATGACATGGTTTATTTAGATTTCCAGAAAGCTTTTGACAAAGTCCTGCACAAAAGATTAATTCTCAAACTGAACGCAGTTGGGATTCAAGGAAACACATGTACATGGATTAGGGAGTGGTTAACATGTAGAAAACAGAAAGTACTGATTAGAGGAAAAACCTCAGAATGGAGTGTGGTAACCAGTGGTGTACCACAGGGATCAGTATTAGGTCCTCTGCTATTCCTAATCTACATTAATGATTTAGATTCTGGTATAGTAAGCAAACTTGTTAAATTTGCAGATGACACAAAAGTAGGAGGAGTGGCAAACACTGTTGCAGCAGCAAAGGTCATTCAAAATGATCTAGACAAGATTCAGAACTGGGTAGACACATGGCAAATGACATTTAAAAGAGAAAAGTGTAAGGTACTGCACGCAGGAAATAAAAATGTACATTATAAATATCATATGGGAGATATTGAAATTGGAGAAGGAATCTATGAAAAAGACCTAGGAGTTTTTGTTGACTCAGAAATGTCTTCATCTAGACAATGTGGGGAAGCTATAAAAAAGGCTAACAAGATGCTCGGATACATTGTGAAAAGTGTTGAATTTAAATCAAGGGAAGTAATGTTAAAACTGTACAATGCACTAGTAAGACCTCATCTTGAATATTGTGTTCAGTTCTGGTCACCTCGCTATAAAAAAGATATTGCTGCTCTAGAAAGAGTGCAAAGAAGAGCGACCAGAATTATTCCGGGCTTAAAAGGCATGTCATATGCAGACAGGCTAAAAGAATTGAATCTGTTCAGTCTTGAACAAAGAAGACTACGTGGCGACCTAATTCAAGCATTCAAAATTCTAAAAGGTATTGACAGTGTCGACCCAAGGGACTTTTTCAGCCTGAAAAAAGAAACAAGGACCAGGGGTCACAAATGGAGTTTAGAAAAAGGGGCATTCAGAACAGAAAATAGGAGACACTTTTTTACACAGAGAATTGTGAGGGTCTGGAATCAACTCCCCAGTAATGTTGTTGAAGCTGACACCCTGGGATCCTTCAAGAAGCTGCTTGATGAGATTTTGGGATCAATAAGCTACTAACAACCAAATGAGCAAGATGGGCCGAATGGCCTCCTCTCGTTTGTAAACTTTCTTATTTTCTTATGTTCTTACTCTAAAAACTCACACATCTGCGCTCTTTTAAAAGACTGTCTGCAGCCATTCACGTTAAAAGAAATAAAAACACATTTCCATAGCGGCTAAAAATAATAAAACTGACAGAGTAAAACAAGCAACAATAAAAAAATTCTTAAAAGAAGTATCCATTTCAAAAATATTATTATTTGGTAACATTAGCAATCTTTTTCTTAATTATTTGTACATATTTTTTAAGACGGTACCTTTTTTGCTGGTCAAATTCCTCTAATTTTGTCTTTCGTGTGACGATGTGTGCTGAGTGGAGGAACAATCTCAGATCTGGGAAGAAGTTTTCAATTTCAACCCCTCTTTTTCGTTTATATTCTTCATGAACTGTTTAAATTCATCCAGGGTATAAACTTTTTTCCCACTGTAAACGGGTTGGCTATCGAGGATGTCAGAGATAAACGAGGAGTCAGAGAGTTCCCCCTCCATTTCCTCTGCTCCGTCCTCGCTGTCTGCTCCCCCATCCATGGCTGTTCATTCCTCCGTGGCTCTCTCCACCTCCACCACCCCGATCTCCTCTTCTCCTCCCAGCACAGCCACAGCTGTCATCGCTGCTTCTGCCTCTGTCTCCGCTTACTGGGGTTCAGAGAGACAAGAGCGCTGCACAGTGCCGGGTTTGGAGCCCGTCACTGTGTTGCTCCCCTTTCCCTCCATATCAGGAGGGACAGACACCTCTGTCTGAGACTACAGGCTCCCCTCCAGCAAAGACTCACGGCTCTGCTCCGTCCCTGTTCACTGTTAGGCAGATCTGCAGGTTTCTTATTTTTTAACTTTTTTTTTTTTTTTTTTTAGTTACCTTGACAAATGACTCATTTCAGTAACTTCGCTTTGTGAAGGACCGCGGCCGAATCTCTTCAGCCTCGGCTGTGGTATCGGCGGCTCCATTTGATTTGGCAGCTCCCTGGTCTCTGCAGACTCGGCTGCCACTGTGATGGGGGAACCGACTCATCCCCCCGCTCACCCTGAACATCCTCCTCCCTGTCATCAGTACCCTGCTCCTGCCGTTCCTCATTTCTATTTTTTCTCTGGCAGACTCTCCTTCGGTGTCCCTGTTCCCCACAGTTAAAGCATCGCATTGTGTCTGATCTAACAAATACAACATAGCCTGTACCCTCCACACTGAAACTCCAAGCGACATCAATCACCTGCCCCGGGTTATTCAGCAGTAAAAAGACAGGATGTGCTTAACATTAACATTTTTACACCCTAATGGAATGTTTTTAATTGGGGACACCAGCTTGGTGGATCCTTGCTGGCTTATGACCACTGGCAGATATATTACCAGTACAGTGCTAAAGTACAATATTGCTGTTATTGATAGTTGTTCTGACACTACAGTCTGGTCCGGACTCTAATTTGAGAAGGTAAAGATTTAAGGAGACTCCAAACCATTTACCTGTTTAATATTTTAATATGTGGGTTATAAAGGATTACCTAATGTTGTTTCAGCTTAGATCATAATCATCAGTCTAAGGTCCTTACATATGGGTATTATTATTATTATTATTATTATTATTATTATTATTATTATTATTATTATTATTATTGTTATTATTATTATTATTATTATTATTATTATATATATGTGTTTTGTTTAGTTTATTTTGAATTAAAGTTGGGCAGGAATGAGGCCACCTGTATAAAAGTGTTGCTGTGAGATAGCTCCCTTGGTTAGTTTAGGGAAATAACTTTAAGTTTGCACCCCAATGCTTTCTACTAAGCGTAGTCCTGCTGTGAAAAGTACCTGAGACAGGTAAAACATACGAGAATGAATTGCGATGTGAGTTGAAAAGCCTGAACTGTCCCAAACTGTCGCAGTATACATGAAACTGTGGTAACCCTAGTCTCGGGTTAACACAGTGCAAAAAACCAAAAAGACTGTCGGATTACTTCGGCACGGGCTGACGAAGAATGGTAAGAGCTGAGTGCTGCCTCTGAAAAGACTCCTAAAATCCAGCACTGCAGAAGTGGTTTGAAGAATGTCAATGTGTTTGTTCTGTGCAACTGGTCCCCTCCAAAACTGGTTTTGTGGAAAGATTTTCTTGACAGATCACACATGTGAGCTGTTATGTGAAATACTCACATAGTGTAGGTGGTATGAAGTATCTCTTAAAGGTTATGTAAAGCTGCCTGATAATGCAGTTCACAGGTCAGTGCTTGTGGGACAGCACTGTATAAACCTGGACATGCATTTTTTTATCACTTGTGTGTTTTAGAGAGAATCTAAACCAGTTCCAGACCAAGTTGAGCAGACCATGAAAATTGTGAGTGTATGAGAGTGTGTGTCTGAGTGCTTGTGTGTGTATCTGTGTTGGTGTGCAAGGATGAAAATAAGGCTCTGTGACAGAGAAAGAATGAATCTTGTTTGTAAGGTTGGCCCCCAGCTGGGGTAGATTTGCTGCCTTATCAGAAATGGGACAGATACTTAACTTTAACTCCCTCTGTCCCTCCTATTTGTTTCAGGTGCCAACAGCCAGGACACCTCACCAGGTCATGCCCATCAGCAATGGGGTGTGACGTGGCAACATGTTATTTTGCATCAGAAGCGGGTAAGCGATGAGGAAATTGACTTGCTTTGTTGATGTGGTTATAGGGAAACTGAAAACTCATGCACTAGTCAACACAGGGTGTGAGTAGATTTTAATTCAGCCACAAGGTCAGGTGGCTATCTCCTATATCTATGGAGAAACATTGATGCACTCCGTACTAAAATTAAATTTATGGGTGGGTCTGATCAAATGTCACCTGGTAGTAGGGGTGGTGGAAAGGCTACCACACCCAGTAATTCTGGACCGGGACTGGCCATACTATAAGAGTCTTCCCAGCGACAGCGAGTAGAAGCGACAGCAAGTGGGAGAAGTACAGGCGTGGAAAAGTACAGAGCAGTTTAGAAGCAGTAAGGAGAAACTGCATCTTGAATTGCTTTAATCAGAAAACAGAGGACATTGGGGAAACACAGCAGCAGCTCAAAGTCAAACAGCTGCGTGTGTTTTTCTGATAACAAACAAGCTGAAACTCGGAGCGGCTGATTCAAATTCAGCGCCGTTCTGAGACACGGGTGAGGGGAGGAGCCAACAGCACAGCAGAACAACGCAGTTAAACGAGGCAGTCTTCCCAGCGACAGCGAGTGGGAGAAGTACAGGCGTGGAAAAGTACAGAGCAGTTTAGAAGCAGTTTGAAAGCAGATTGACGGCTGCAGAAGAAAATAAACTTAAAAAAAAAAAAAAAAAAACTCAACGTGGTCTTCAAGCCAGTAATCTGTGACACCTGCTTGATGTGGGAAATCCGAGAAAACCTAGCGGAGTTAAACCAAGTGTGAGTAAAGTGCCGCGCGATCCAGGATTTGCATAAACTAGTAAGTATGCTAGAAATGGAGCTGGAAGAAGTGAGACAGTAACAGGATCTTGAGGAACTGGCACACCCACAATTCATGGAAGTCTGCATCACCCCTAACAGAATGAAAGCCACCAGGGAGATAGAAGGTCAGAACAGCTGGGTTCAGGTAGGCAGAAGCAGGGAAAAAAAGAAACTTCCTCAAACACAACCACCAGAAATCAAAACAAGCAACAGATTTGAGTCACTTCAGAATTTTGATGAGCAGAACCAACAACAAGAGAATAAAAGGAACAACATCCAGGACCCTATTGACAGTGGTGACCATACAGCAAAAAGAAGGGAGGTCATGATTGTTGGGGACTCCATATTGAGAAACACAGCAAGTTCAATTCGCAGTTTGGACCCCCTTACTACAACAGTGTGCTGCCTCGGTCAAGCACATCACTGAGAACGTGGACAGGCTCCTAGAACGAACAGGAGACGACCCGGCAGTAGTCGTCCACATCGGTACAAACAACATTGGAAGAGACAGACCAAAATCCCTGCAAAACAAATTTAGAGAGCTAGGAAGGAAATTAAAAGACAAGACCAAAACTGTGGTATTTTCTGGGATACTACCGACACCGCAAAGGACCATATGGACAGCTGGAAATAATTAATCTAAACGCATGGCTAAAGACGTGGTGCACACAGGAAAGCTTCACCTATCTTTATCATTGGACACATTCTACAACGAGGACTATCTGTATAGATGGGATGGACTGCACTTAAATAAAAAGGGAACCAATCTACTTGGAGAAAAGATCCTCGAGCAGGTTCAGAAGCATTTAAACTAGAAAGGAAGGGGGGGGAGAAATCAACAGCAAAGCAGAAGGGAGACCGCATCAAAACAAGAACAACAACTCAGATAAGACAACCATTAAATGTATTTATCTAAACGCTAGAAGTATCAGAAACAAAATTTTAGAACTTGAAGCTACTGCACTAACAAGTAATTATGATGTGATAGGTGTTACAGAAACTTGGTTGTTTGACGGTGATGGGGAAGAATATAATATTTGTGGGTATACACTGTATAGGAAAGATCGGCGGGACAGAAGCGGTTGAGTAGGTAGCATTATACATAAGAAACTGTCTTGAAGCTCAGGTGTTAAACCTGGACAAAGAAAATAAAACCGAATCAATATGGGTCATAATAATGGACAAAAATTCAAAGGGCATAATAATAGGAGCATGCTATAGACCGCCAGATTCAGACAGTGAGCAAAATCATCTGTTATACAATGACATTAGAAATGCATTAGCAAAGGAGAAGCCATACTAATGGAGGATTTCAACTTCCCCCATATAAAATGGGAAAACCCGGTGGGGAACACGATGGACAAAATTGAAATAGTGGAAATGACAAATGAGTGCTTCTTAACACATTTTGTCAAGGCATTGATTAGAGGGGAGGCATGCCTTGAATTAATCTTTTCAAATAACGAAGACAAAATAACTAAAACAGAGGTCAGAGAACCACTAGCAAACTCAGACCACAAGATGGTCTCATTTGAAGTGCTTTTTAAAACCCCCAAAGTAATGACTAAAGCTAAGGTTTACAATTTTAGAAAAGCAAACTATGAAGGTATAAAACAGGGACTAACAGAAGTAGATTGGAGTAAAATAGAAAAAACATCCACAGAAAAAGGATGGCTGTTCTTCAAAAATGTAGTACTCTAAGCGCAAAACAATTACATCCCTAAAGTAGACAAATCTAAATGTAAAACTAGATTGACAAAATGGTTTAATAGAGCAATGAAAGAAAAAAAAAATTCAGTGAAAAAAAGGGACCAACAACAAAGTACACACTAAGAGTACATGAAACTACAAACGCAAGTCAAAAAGGAAGTTAGAAAGGCCAAGAGAGAAATAGAAATGAACATTGTTAAGGGGGCTAAAACCAATTCCAAAATGTTTTTCCAATATTACAACAGCAAGAGAACATTCAAAGAGGAGGTTAAATGTCTAAGAGATACAAATGGAAAAATCATAGATGAAGAAAAAAAAATAGCAAATATATTAAATGATTCCTTTTATGATTACCGACAGACTGGAAAATTGCAAACGTAATACCGATCCACAAAAAAAGGGAAACAAAACTGAACCAGATAACTACAGACCAGTAAGCCTGACTTCCATTATATGCAAACTTATGGAAACTATAATAGGATCCAAAATGGAAAATTACCTATATGGTAACAGTGTCCTGGGAGACAGTAAACATGGTTTTAGGAAAAGGAGATAGCGTCTAACTAACCTGCTTGATTTTTTTGAGGATGCAACATCGATAAAAAATCGTAGATGAAGAAAAAAAAAATAGCAAATACATTAAATGATTATTTTTCACAAGGTTTTACAAAGGAAGATACTGACAACATGCCCCACATGTCATCCAGTTCCTATCCAGTTTTAAATAACTTTAGCATAACTGAGGCAGAAGTGTTAAAGGGACTAGGAGCTCTTAAAATAAACAAATCCCCTGGGCCGGATGAGATGCTCCCAGTAGTACTCAAAGAAATGAAAGAAGTAATTTACAAACCGCTAACCAAGATCATGCAGCAGTCTCTTGACACAGGGGTGGTACCAACAGACTGGAAAATTGCAAACGTAATACCGATCCACAAAAAGGGAAACAAAACTGAACCAGGTAACTACAGACCAGTAACATCGATAATGGATAATTGCAAAGCATATGACATGGTTTATTTAGATTTCCTTAAAGCTTTTGACAAAGTCCCGCACAAAAGATTAATTCTCAAACTGAACGCAGTTGGGATTCAAGGAAACACATGTACATGGATTAGGGAGTGGTTAACATGTAGAAAACAGAAAGTACTGATTAGAGGAGAAACCTCAGAATGGTGTGTGGTAACCAGTGGTGTACCACAGGGATCAGTATTAGGTCCTCTGCTATTCCTAATCTACATTAATGATTTAGATTCTGGTATAGTAAGCAAACTTGTTAAATTTGCAGATGACACAAAAGTAGGAGGAGTGGCAAACACTGTTGCAGCAGCAAAGGTCATTCAAAATGATCTAGACAAGATTCAGAACTGGGCAGACACATGGGAAATTACATTTAATAGAGAAAAGTGTAAGGTACTGCACGCAGGAAATAAAAATGTACATTATAAATATCATATGGGAGATACTGAAATTAAAGAAGGAATCTATGGAAAAGACCTTTTCAGACCAGTTTTTGTTGACTCAGAAATGTCTTCATCTAGACAATGTGGGGAAGCTATAAAAAAGGCTAACAAGATGCTTGGATACATTGTGAAATATTGAATTTAAATCAAGGGAAGTACTGTTAAAACCGTACAATGCATTAGTAAGACCTCATCTTGAATATTGTGCTCAGTTCTGGTCACCTAGCTACAAAAAGGATATTGCTGCTCTAGAAAGAGTGCAAAGAAGAGCGACCAGAATTATTGATAAAATAATTGAATCATTCAGTCTTGAACAAAGAAGACTACGTGGCGACCTAATTCAAGCATTCTAAATTCTAAAGGGTATTGACAATGTTGACCAAGGACTTTTTTGACCTGAAAAAATAAACAAGGACCAGGGGTCACAAATGGAGATTAGACAAAGGGGCATTCAGAACAGAAAATAGGATGCACATTTTTACATAGAGAATCGTGAGGGTCTGGAATCAACTCCCCAGTAATGTTATTGAAGCTGACACCCTGGGATCCTTCAAGAAGCTGCTTGATGAGATTCTGGGATCAATAAGCTACTAACAACCAAATGAGCAAGATGGGCCGAATGGCTTCCTCTCGTTTGTAAACTTTCTTATGTTCTTATGTTCAACACATCACAACTGTACACAAATGAATTGTATTTTCACCACTTGCACTTTAGCACTCACTCTGGACTTATGATTGTTTTTGTGTCTTTATTTGTGTTCTACTGTGTGTTCATTCTTCAGGACTGTAACTCTTTGTTTTGAAATAGTGCAATACATTCTTCCTTGCGGTCGCCAGACCAGCATTATAAATAAACATTATGTTTGGATCATGAATTTTGTTGTCTGTCTGCTGTTTCATAATCACATCACCTCTACACCTGCGCACTGCAAACCACTTTGCCACAAGCTCCCAGTACATAGCAGTTTGATACATTTCTGATTATACTATGAGTTTAATAAGGCACACCTGAGCTAATTACTTGTACACTGGGGCTAATCAAGCTTGTAGGAAAACCTGGAATGGGTGAAACTGCTACGTGTTAGGTGTCCTATTGCCACCTCTGTTGTGTGTCTGTGTGTCTGAGTGTGTTCTTGTCTTTGTGTGTCTGTGTGTGAGAGTGTGTGCGTGTGCTTGAATAATTCATAGGATCGTGAGTCTATACGTGTGGGGGTGTAAACATAATGTCGACATGATTTATGGCTGTGTAAGTGTGGGCTGGAATAATGATGTGAAAACAGATTAGTACCGGTGCATTGTATCAGCCTGCAGAACAGTCAACACCAAGGGTCCTGAATTCTGGGTTTCTCATCTGCTGGTTTCTATAATAATATCCCTTAAATAAGCCTGGAAAGAGAAATCCCTGAGCGAGGGAGCGGATTGGCATGGCCTGTTCAGTGTCTGCCTTTAAAAGTTCCATTAAGAGCTCTGTTCCAGTTTCACACGTGATCCTCGTAGCTGTGTTCATGAAAATGGATGAATTCCTTTTCAGATTCTCTCCTGTTAGCATGTTGATTATTCCCAACATGCAGGAGAGATCAATAAACCCAGCATTCACGTTGGGTATTATCAAGAAAACAATGCTAGCGTAGATCATGTGATTGACATGGATGGTGTTTACTTTACTTCTGGTAAGGTAGAAAACAGAAAGTACTGATTAGAGGAAAAACCTCAGAATGGAGTGTGGTAACCAGCGGTGTACCACAGGGATCAGTATTAGGTCCTCTGCTATTCCTAATCTACATTAATGATTTAGATTCTGGTATAGTAAGCAAACTTGTTAAATTTGCAGACGACACAAAAGTAGGAGGAGTGGCAAACACTGTTGCAGCAGCAAAGGTCATTCAAAATGATCTAGACAAGATTCAGAACTGGGCAGACACATGGCAAATGACATTTAATAGAGAAAAGTGTAAGGTACTGCACGCAGGAAATAAAAATGTACATTATAAATATCATATGGGAGATATTGAAATTGGAGAAGGAATCTATGAAAAAGACCTAGGAGTTTTTGTTGACTCAGAAATGTCTTCATCTAGACAATGTGGGGAAGCTATAAAAAAGGCTAACAAGATGCTCGGATACATTGTGAAAAGTGTTGAATTTAAATCAAGGGAAGTAATGTTAAAACTGTACAATGCACTAGTAAGACCTCATCTTGAATATTGTGTTCAGTTCTGGTCACCTCGCTATAAAAAAGATATTGCTGCTCTAGAAAGAGTGCAAAGAAGAGCGACCAGAATTATTCCGGGCTTAAAAGGCATGTCATATGCAGACAGGCTAAAAGAATTGAATCTGTTCAGTCTTGAACAAAGAAGACTACGTGGCGACCTAATTCAAGCATTCAAAATTCTAAAAGGTATTGACAGTGTCGACCCAAGGGACTTTTTCAGCCTGAAAAAAGAAACAAGGACCAGGGGTCACAAATGGAGTTTAGAAAAAGGGGCATTCAGAACAGAAAATAGGAGACACTTTTTTACACAGAGAATTGTGAGGGTCTGGAATCAACTCCCCAGTAGTGTTGTTGAAGCTGACACCCTGGGATCCTTCAAGAAGCTGCTTGATGAGATTTTGGGATCAATAAGCTACTAACAACCAAACGAGCAAGATGGGCCGAATGGCCTCCTCTCGTTTGTAGACTTTCTTATGTTCTTATGTTCTTAAGGTACTAGTCAATTCACTGTATAACAAGCATTACAGAAATCAACAAATCAGAGTTACTGTATAACAAACATTACAGAAATCAACCAATCAGAGTTAAGGATTTGTCAAAATTCCAGTAGGTCTTTGTCACAAAGACGGCTGAGTGGTGACGTCAGAACCAGTAAAAGAATACAAAGAGACAGGACAGATGAGGTGAAATGATGAAGACGTTTGCTTGCACCGGTTTATTGAAAAGAAAAGGTTGAAACAAACAGAAGACAGGACACGGCACTTTATGCCAAAATAAATAGACAAATAAAAATGGACTAACACTTAACAAACAGTGAGCAGATAGACACACTAACAAACATGGTGAGTTTAAATAAACAAGTATCGTGCTGGTCCCACCAGCACGTAATAGCAATTAATATCAAACTCCAACTTGGTTCTCCTCCTCTCTCTCCCGTTCCCTACTCACCGAACACCCAACAAACCCGAGTGAGTAAAACGTGCATCTATATATACTGTTGTGCTGGGATTCAATTACCAATTAATTATTCACTTGAATCCCAGCATGTGAATTAATGTACAACCCTGTGCCTAAATACAATTATACATTTTTAAACACACATGAAACACAGACCCATTTATATCCTCTGTACCAATGCCTATACACCAACATTTAACACACCACAAGCAACATATAACAAAAAATACACACAGGGGCAGGCAATTTGTCACAGTCTTGTATCAGTTAACACGTTGTGTCTAGGGTGCCTCTTATTGTAGGTTGCAGTGTGATATTTTGGTGATATTCTCTCTTTGGACAATGTTGTGAGAAGTTCTTCAAAATATAAAGAAAGAGTGAAACTCCATTTTACAAAAAGGTACCGGGTGGGGTTTTTTGTGTTGCTTTTTGAACATTTGAATTAGGTGTGGTGTTCTGTGCACGGTGTGACTTCTGTACACAGGGTAAGAAGTGCTGGGATTGTGGCAAATACTGCACTGTGATTGGTTGATTTCTTTTTTATTTCTATTTCTTTTTTTTAATTTAGTAATTGCCAATTATTTTATTATTTTCTCGCAATTTTGCATATCCAATTATTGTTCAGCTCACTGCTGCCACCCCCGCACTGACTCAGGAGTGGTGAAGATGAACATTCACTGTTCTCCAAAGCGTGTGCCATAAGTCGGCCATTTCTTTTCACACTGCAGACTTACCATGCAGCCATCTCAGAGCTACAGCGTCGGAGGACAACACAGTTCTGGTTGTGCGCCCCCCCCGGGAGCTCCCGTCTACGGTTGGCAATAGAATAGCCGACTTAAACCGGCGACCTCCAGGCTATAGGGTGCAACCTGCACTCCATGCGGAGCGTCTTCATCAGATGCACCACTCGGTTGTGGTTGATTTCTGATATTTGATTTCTAATCTTGTGTGAGGTCATTTCGTGCAGAGAACAAGTGACACAATTTAAAGTTTAAAATCAACAACATTGTACTCCAGTCTTTAATTAACCACAACTAAACAACTAAGTTGTGTATTTCAAGATCTCTTAAGCACTCTCAATGTGTGTTTTATTTTTTCCATTTTGTAATGTTAACAGGATTTTTTAATCTCAAAATACAGGAGTGTGGCAAAGTGCCCCGCCCCTGTGTGCATTTTGTATTGTATGTTGTGTGTTAATGTTGGTGTATAGTCATTGGTACATGGGATATAAATGGGTCTGTGTAACACGAGTGTTTAAAATGTATATTTGTATTTAGGCACGAGGCATGCACAGCATTTCAAGTGCAAGTAAAATGTAATAATATGTGAGCACCGGGAATTGCACTTTATTAATTCACGTGCAGTTGTACCGGGAGTCCAATTGAATGATTGATTAGCAATCGAGTCTCGGTACAGCTGCATTAAAGCAGCATGTTTTCACTCACTCGGGGTTGTGTGTTCAGTGAGTGGAGAATGGGATTGGAGATGGAGGTAATAATCAAAGTAATAGTTAAAATATCAGCTCACAGTGTTTGTCTGTGTAGGTCGTTTTGTTTGTCTATTTATTTTGGCGAAAGTGCTATGTACTTTTGTTTGTCTTTACAACCTTTTATTTTCTGTCAGCTCCACCCAACTCCACTCTCTGTTGTTTATTTCCTGGTTCCTGTTTCTGGTCTGAGTACAGCCTACAGCCTCTGTCACCCACTACAGCCTTCTTTGTGACAAGGAGTTAATTAAAGAATGGAGGAAACGCTTTGAAAGTACAGTCCATTCTGTTTAACAACAGTTCATGAGTCTGATCTTCATTTTTGTGATTTACAAGAATAATGTGGTGTGCAGTGTGTCTCTTAGAACAGAAATTGTTCTGTACAGTTTGAGTAGACAGAAACTGCCTGAGATGACATCTCTTGTAACAGGGAGAAACACCCTACACATGACATACTCATTTAGAGAAAGGTTTACTTTAGTCTTCTAAGAGACTCTTAAAATTTGTGACTGTTCTACCCACCTCCACCACAGCTAGATGTTTCGGGCACATGATTTAAGCACATAGGATGTAAAGCCATGATATGTAACTAGGCTTGCTTCTTTTAAACCTTTATTTTTCAAGGCTGGCAAAATGTTGTGATAAATCAGTCACATTTCAGTGTAATGTATTTATTTTTGGCTCAGTTATTTTGCCCAATTATTTTACCCCTGATTTTCTCTCCAATTTAAAATGTCAAATTATTTTTCCCCTCACTGCAGCAATTCCCCACACCGCTACTCAGGAGTACTGAAGGTCACACAACCAAGCCAGCTTCTTCTTCTAGACCTAAATCGAGAGCGGGTGTCAGTGAGATACGGAAATCTGTAGGACAAAGGCCAGCCCTGCAGGTGTCCACTCTGAGCTCACTGGGAACCTGACCGGTTTTGCCTCCCTAACCTGCGGGAGCACCAGAGCCAATGTGATACTCCCTCTAGAATCCACAGTGAAGACGGTCAGCTCCGCACAGCCAGGACGCAAACCTGCGCTCCCCTGACTGTATGACTCACCCTACACACCACACAAACGTGCCTTTACCAGGGAAGACACCGGGAACCCACAATGCTTTTCTATTGTTGATTGAGCATCTCCACATGACTCAATCGCAACTGGTCAGAATCAACCGATAAACTAAAAGTGGTGGAACCTTTTGCATAATTAACAGGTAGTCCAATGAAGAACCCCAGCCAAATATTGCAAGGGATTTATTAATATTTTGGAACCCCTGAAAAATAAATGTAATCTCAGTTGCAAGCCATGCTTTCAGATAGATCCAACAGGTGTTCAACTTGTTATGCCAAAGAGGGAAGTCAGGAAGAACCGTGCCAATTTATGTTAGATTATACAGTTCATAACATAATAACTGTTTTTATATTAAGCTTTTAAAAGTGTAGCAAGAAAATTACAACCGTTAGTTCCAAAATATTGGGAAAATGACCTTCACAGTCCCCTCAGACAGACAATGGGATAGATAACAAAAACAGCCAGGACTTCCTCAATCTGCCTTCTCTATTCCTCATCAGAACCCATCCTGTCAATGTTCTGCTCTAAAGAAGGGCCACAAAGTCATGTCATACAAATAACAAACATAAACACCACTTCATTTCTACTGAGCCCAGTTCTTCTTCATATTCAGTGCTGCTCAACGCTTTTCCAATTAGACTAACACTGTGTGCCTTTCCCTTCCATTCCATTCCGTACAAGATTTCAAAAGCCTTCCCGATACTCCCTATTAAATTTCCTGTTCCTTCAGTTCTCTCTCTCTCTCTCTCTCTCTCTCTCTCTCTCTCTCTCTCTCTCTCTCTCTCTCTCTCTCTCTCTCTCTCTCTCTCTCTCCTCTGCATCCCCAGTAAATCAAAACATTAGACAGAAAACAAGTTGCAGATCAAAATATGCCTAAATAGATAGATAGATAGATAGATAGATAGATAGATAGATAGATAGATAGATAGATAAACAATGTTCATTTACAAATAGGCATAAAAGCACAGGTAGTTATTGTAGATACTGTAGACACATGGTTAGATGTACAGTACACACAGACATAAAGAAACATCATGAATACATCTTACACACACACACAGATAGCACTTAACCACATACACATGTAGATGGTCAAACCAGATAGATACTGTGGTCAGACAGATAGATCTGGACACATGTAAATAAAGCTACGCAGATGGACAACAAGGGAGGTGTGTAGTGTGGTCATCTGGCCCATCACACATTTAGACACAGACACGTACAGATAGACAGACAGCCAAAGAGATGGACAGACAGGGTAGGTGTGAGATTTATACATAGACACAAACCCTCACAGATACAAAAACACAAAACAGATCAATATGTAGACACACTGACAGATAGATAGACACAAAGATAGATAAATAGATAATATGTATACTGTATTCAGATTCACAGACAGAAGCAGATGGATGGATAGAGACATTGAGATACATCAACAAAACTCAGCTCCATATATAGACACACAGATAGCTAGATAGACACACAGATTGATAAATATGTATTCTGTATACATAAACATACAGATAGGCATACAGAGAGAAAGAGTTAGATAGCTAGCTAGACAGCTAGATAGATAGATAGATAGATAGATAAAACACATTGAAATATGTATACACTATATGCACAGATGAAATATGCACACACTAGTTTCACAGCTGTGGCGCACACACACACACACACACACACACACACACACTCACATAGAAAGGCAGATTTCTCTGTCTCCGGCCTCCTGTACTCACAGATAGTCCGGGATCCTATGCAACCCATGGTTGTGTTGAGGTGAGTGTGATCCTGTCCTTTCTTAGCAGCCAGGTAATATCCAATTGGTCAGTGATAATATTCCTAAACCCAGGCCTGACATTCTTTTCTTCTTGTCTTCTCCTGTGCTCCAGGTGGGGGTTGGGAAGGGGGGGTGGGGGTGGGGGGGTGGGGGGGTGGGGGTGGAGTCCCTTCATCTTCCCTCCACCTTCTCCCGAGCTCCCTTGCACGCCATGAAACGTGGAAAACGAGCCAAGCACACACACCCCTTCTCTCTATCTCTATCTGTCTCTCTTTCTCTCTCTGGGTCTTGACTGTCTGTGTTTTGGTTTTAGTATGCCTGTCTACTGTTTGTCTGTCAGTCTATCTGAGCCTCAGTCAGTAATAAAAACAGCCCTAATCTGTCTGTCTGTCTGTATGCGTCTCCGTCATTGATGAAAATAGCCCTCTCACTCTCCCTCCTTCTATTGATTTTAGTGTCTGTCACTTTGCGCGTGTGTGTCTGTGTGTCTGTCTGTCCATTTGTTTATCCGGCAGTAATACAAGTTCTCCCTCGTCCTTCTTCTTCTATCTATCTATCTATCTATCTATCTATCTATCTATCTATCTATCTATCTATCTATCTATCTATCTGTCTGTCCCATCAATAAAATATATAAACAGCCCTTTTCCCTTATCTAACCCTCTCTTTCTCCCTCCCACTCAGCTCTCTCTCTCTCTCTCTCTCTCTGTCCCTCAATCTGCTTGTGTATGGGTGAGCATAATATCTCCCTCTCTCTGTTCTTTTAAATATGTCTCTGATCCGTTAGTATGATATGAATCTTTCTCTCTCTTGCTCTCTCTCCTTTACTCTCTCACCTCCTTCCGCTTTATTTTTCAATTTTTCTGTTAATTCCTTTAAATATTAAAGCTATGCAGGGTGCCTTCTCTCTCCTCTCTCCCTTTCTTGAAGAAAATAAAAAGGAGGAGGGGAGAGGGGGAGGAGGAGAGGGAGAGGAGGAGAGGGAGAGGGAGAGCCAGCAACAGAGAGAAGGTGAAAAGAAAAAGAAACAAAACAACCAGGCAGTTATCTTTTGTATCTTTTTCTTTCTTTCCCTCATTCTTTCCATCCCCTTTATTTAAAATAGATTTCATAGATTAGAAACTGGTGCCATTGTGGCTGAAACGTGTATTGAGAATCCTATTGAGATCTGTGCCAATATGGCTGTCATAGGGTGTAATTTCTAAAGCAGTGTGTCACTCTTCTTCTTTTCTCAGTAGAAAATAGATAGATAGGCAAAGAATAAATTAGCCCCCAGTGTTGTGTATTGCAACCAGCAGTACTTGTACAGTATGGTATCCCTTTACATTGAGTTTCAGTATTGGATGGAAATTATCACTTCCTCCTTCCCTCCCTCCTCCTCACCCACACTGAATGACACAAAGGACACCCCCTCCCTTTCTTTTCTGTGTGTGTGTGTGTGTGTCAGTATCTTTCTACTTCTCCCTCTCTCCCTCTTTCCTTCCAAAATGCTTATTTGTAATGATAGTTGGTATATTACATCTCTCTCTCTCCCTTCCCTCTATCACTCCCCCACCCTCTGTCCCGTGTTTACAACCTACTTGTTTTTTTATAGATGTGGTCCCAGAGAGAGATAGTGAGAGAGAGAGACAGAGAGAAATTATAAGATTGAGCAAAGCTGCTACATTGTCTTCAGTGATCCCAATTAGCACGTGAAACAAAGAAAAAGAGAGCCGTGAAATACTGTTGGTAAAAAGAAATATACCCAGTCATCTCAAAAGCTGTGTGTGTGACACACACAGAGAGAGAGAGAGAGAGAGAGAGAGAGAGAGAGAGAGAGAGAGAGAGGGAAAGGAAAGTAGAGTCACTCTGCAATACTAATAAGCTCAGATGCTGTGAAGCACAAGTTAACATTCTGTTGATGACAAATAGGGAGAGGGAGAGGGAGGCATGAAGAGAGAGGGAGGAAAAAGAGAAGGACTGAAAAGGACTAAAAAAGACTGCGAGAGAAACATAGGAGAGAGGAAAGAGATAGGGAGAGATGATTCCTTTAAGTGTAGTTCAACACAGTGAAAGCATGGTAAAGCATAGGTATGCATTGTAAAGCACAGAGAGATATGGAAAGCATATTTAAAAACAAACCATGGTAAAATAACCCTTATAAAAGTGTCCCATAGTAAAAGCATTGCAAAGTGTAATAAAGCACAGCGAAATCACAGTAAAGAATGGACAGAGAGGTGTGGTAAAGCATAATAAAAAAATGTGGCAAACCATGGTAAATTATTGTAAGTGCACAGTATAACCATTAGAAAGGCATTGGGGGAAACTCCTGTGGTAAACTTGTATATATTATATATAATAGTGTTGATGGAGAGCCACACTTTATTTTTCATATATATAAAAACCGTTTGTCTAATTCTAATGAAATTTGTTAAGGCTCTTGTTAGCAATAGTTCTTATATATCATAATCCTGTTTGTTTGTCTTTCTGTCTGCTTGTCTGACTGTCAGTGGAGGTTAAACAAATACTGTGAGCACGCTGGAGAGCACTGTGGCTGTGGGAGGATGTTTTCCTATTCAACCAGCTCAGGAGACAGACAAACAAGGAATTGATAAAGCGGGGTCAATTTTATCTTGTGTAGAAGAGGTGGATGTTCTATTGTTAGGAAAGCAGAGTGTAAGCATAGTTCACAAAGTTCAGCTTCACAGACACACAGTTAGGTAAATTATATAAGACATGCACTTGAACGTGAGAGTGAGAAAGCTTACCTGAGTATCCTCTCCTGATAACAGAACATCGACGTACATGACTGCTTCTCCCAGAATATTAGGTAACTTGTCATTGTTTGATTTCTGTTTATAACTCAAACTCGCATTCAAACGTTAATGTTTAAGCTATATTTGGAATACTGGAATCAATACATTAAAACTTACTAACAGACATACTATTTGTTTCCCAAAATGACCATCTCCAGTAATACAATGTAGAGGGCAGGACTGTGGGCTGAGGAGACTCCATTACTTAAACCCTGATTAATGACTGCTGGGTTGAGATGTTGTATTGACACACAGCTCTCATATTGAATTCAGATGAACACAGGACTAGGTTTTCAACCAGCTTTATATCTGCTTAAATCTGATTAAATTGGAATGCCATTCTTTCTTTTGATATGGATAGCTCTGACTTTGTATTGTATTGTATTCTTTCTTTTCTTTGTTTTGTAACTTATGCACTTTTTTGACCCCCATATACAGCAATAATGAGCCCCCACACACAAACACTGAAACAATGTATTCCCACAGGCACACACTCACACACACGTTTGTATTCCTATACTTGTGGGGACTTCTCATTGACTCTCTCTATATTTTTATTTACTATTTCAAACTCCAGTCTAGAAAAAGGCTTGACTAAACTTGATAAAACTCCACACAGGGTGAAAGTCAACAACAAACTAAATATTTTGGCACTTTTAGTTTTTTTAGTTATATTTAGTTCTTAAAAAGGTGTTTTACAAAGTAGGGATGTCCCCACAATGTTGTTTTTTTAATCTTTGTGGGGACGTTTTCTCCCCGCAGGCACAGACTCACACACTGACAGTGCCTATGCTGTGATGCTGGCAGTGCTGTTATTTTTCTCTGTCCCCCATTTTCTCACCTCATTATTTGCATGTGAGTTTGCAGGTACAAAAACAGACAGCTTGTGAGGAGGTAGGAGGCAGAGAAACACAATCTGTACAAAACTGAGAGGAGAGACTGGAGACCCATAATGATTCAAACGGTGCAACAGAGTTTCAATCACTGTGCTTTTATATATTATACAGCAGTGGCACCACCTCGGCAACGGTGTCCCTCTGGGGGCAAGTGACATCTCTTCCCACGCTCGACCTCAGAAAGGAAGGTTCTTCAAGAGCCAAAGGGGCAGCATACATGCTCCCCTATCTTGGAGGCTGATCAATTGTTCCTGCTGGGGGCTACATACTGTACATGCTCCCTGAGCCAGGGGAAAACTTAATATCCTTTACTGACAACTCGCTTCACCTGTGCCAGTGTTCCTCTCTGGCCTCTTTGCAAGTTCATTTCAATTTTTCTTTCAGAATTCCTGTCACCCCACAGAGCTCTGTCAGGGAGGTCTGGCACTGCCAATCTCCCTAAGAGTAGGGATTCCTTGTCAGTCGAGGCGACTTCTAGCTTATTCCAGCCCTTGCACCTGTTCCGTGAATTACTAACAAATTAATTCGGACAGTTCCCCTAACTGCTCGAGAAATTGGTCTAAAAAGCTCCACTTTATTGGATGAAATAAACTGCGGGATGTAATAAGAAAAGCGTATTTCATTTTAATATTTCAACGAGCAGGTTGGAGAAGAGTGACATCCCACTAGCAGCTTTGTTAAACTTCTAATTCAGAGATCCCCACAGCCATGTTCAAAAACAGCACTTTATTGAGTAAATGTTACAGTTTTTATTGATCGCTTAACAATATCCTACGTTACCAAAACAGTTAACAAACTAATCAAAAAGGCCTTGTGGTTTGCAAAACTTAAAAAATCTTTTCTTCAAAATGCAATAATGCTTTGAAATTACAAAATATATGTTTCAAAATCAAATATTCGCTTCAAAATAATACATATGTCATCAAATAAAAAGCTCTCATTATCAACCATTTCACAAAGGTGCAATAAATTCAAAATATAAACATCAAAATGTTTAACTCTTTTTATAACTTTTTTCTCATACCATTTCTGCTTGTTTACTCTTCTTACTTTATTGGAAATTGTGTAATGCGACCGTACATGTTACCTAGAAGTGTACATGTTTCTTTTTCAGTAGACTTAGCCCCAGATGACCCAGACATCACTGAAAACACAGTTTTCTATAATTACAACAGAAAACAAACTTTAACAAAAAAAAAGGGATTTTTCCAGGTATTCAACATCCACTGTCTGATTTCTGACAGGCCACACGTTCTCATCAAAATTGTGGAGAACCCTTGACATGCATCTGAGGTGATGTCTTGACATGCCTCCTCCATGGCCTAGAGAAGTGTTGCTTGCTCATGGGGATTGGAGTCAGACACTTTCCAGCACCAGGCAGTCAAAAATCTTCTATGGGGTTCAGGAAGGGAGAGTAGGGTGGGAGAAGCATACACAAGCAGAGGGTGGAAGCTGACATTGTCTCATACAATAACAAAGTTTGTCAGCTGACTAGAGGGGAGGCATGCCTTGATTTAGTCTTTTCAAATAACGAAGACAGAATAACTAAAACAGAGGACAGAGAACCACTGGCAAACTCAGACCACAACATGGTCTCATTTGAAGTGTTTTTTAAATCCCCAGAAGTAATGACTAAAGCTAAGGTTTACAATTTTAGAAAAGCAAACTATGAAGGTATGAAACAGAGACTAACAGAAGTAGATTGGAGTAAAATAGAGAAAACATCCACAGAAGAAGGATGGTTGTTCTTCAAAAATGTAGTACTAGAGGCGCAAAACAATTACATCCCTAAAGTAGACAAATCTAAATGTAAAACTAAATTGCCAAAATGGTTTAATAGATCAATTATAAAAAATATTCATCGAAAAAAGGCATTTTACAGGGCATTAAAAAAGGACCAAAAAGAAAGTACGCAGAAAGAGTACACAGAACTGCAAACGCAAGTCAAAAAGTAAGTTAGAAAGGCCAAGAGAGAAATAGAAATAAACATTGCTAAGGGAGCTAAAACCAATTCCAAAATGTTTTTCCAATATTACAACAGCAAGAGAACATTCAAAGAGGAGATTAAATGTTTAAGAGATACAAATGGCAAAATCGTAGAGGAAGAAAAAAAAAATAGCAAATATGTTAAATGATTACTTTTCACAAGTTTTTACAAAGGAAGATACTGACAACATGCCCCACATGTCATCCAGTTCCTATCCAGTTTTAAATAACTTTAGCATAACTGAGGCAGAAGTGTTAAAGGGACTAGGAGCTCTTAAAATAAACAAATCCCCTGGGCCGGATGAGATCCTCCCAATAGTACTCAAAGAAATGAAAGAAGTAATTTACAAACCGCTAACCAAGATCATGCAGCAGTCTCTTGACACAGGGGTGGTACCGACAGACTGGAAAATTGCAAACGTAATACCGATCCACAAAAAGGGAAACAAAACTGAACCAGGTAACTACAGACCAGTAAGCCTGACTTCTATTATATGCAAACTTATGGAAACTATAATAAGATCCAAAATGGAAAATTACCTATATGGTAACAGGGTACTGGGAGACAGTCAACATGGTTTTAGGAAAGGGAGATCGTGCCTAACTAACTTGCTTGATTTTTTTGAGGATGCAACATCGATAATGGATAATTGCAAAGCATATGACATGGTTTATTTAGATTTCCAGAAAGCTTTTGACAAAGTCCCGCACAAAAGATTAATTCTCAAACTGAACGCAGTTGGAATTCAAGGAAACACATGTACATGGATTAGGGAGTGGTTAACATGTAGAAAACAGAAAGTACTGATTAGAGGAAAAACCTCAGAATGGAGTGTGGTAACCAGCGGTGTACCACAGGGATCAGTATTAGGTCCTCTGCTATTCCTAATCTACATTAATGATTTAGATTCTGGTATAGTAAGCAAACTTGTTAAATTTGCAGACGACACAAAAGTAGGAGGAGTGGCAAACACTGTTGCAGCAGCAAAGGTCATTCAAAATGATCTAGACAAGATTCAGAACTGGGCAGACACATGGCAAATGACATTTAATAGAGAAAAGTGTAAGGTACTGCACGCAGGAAATAAAAATGTACATTATAAATATCATATGGGAGATATTGAAATTGGAGAAGGAATCTATGAAAAAGACCTAGGAGTTTTTGTTGACTCAGAAATGTCTTCATCTAGGCAATGTGGGGAAGCTATAAAAAAGGCTAACAAGATGCTCGGATACATTGTGAAAAGTGTTGAATTTAAATCAAGGGAAGTAATGTTAAAACTGTACAATGCACTTGTAAGACCTCATCTTGAATATTGTGTGCAGTTCTGGTCACCTCGCTATAAAAAAGATATTGGTGCTCTAGAAAGAGTGCAAAGAAGAGCGACCAGAATTATTCCGGGCTTAAAAGGCATGTCATATGCAGACAGGCTAAAAGAATTGAATCTGTTCAGTCTTGAACAAAGAAGACTACGTGGCGACCTAATTCAAGCATTCAAAATTCTAAAAGGTATTGACAGTGTCGACCCAAGGGACTTTTTCAGCCTGAAAAAAGAAACAAGGACCAGGGGTCACAAATGGAGTTTAGAGAAAGGGGCATTCAGAACAGAAAATAGGAGACACTTTTTTACACAGAGAATTTGTGAGGGTCTGGAATCAACTCCCCAGTAATGTTGTTGAAGCTGACACCCTGGGATCCTTCAAGAAGCTGCTTGATGAGATTTTGGGATCAATAAGCTACTAACAACCAAACGAGCAAGATGGGCCGAATGGCCTCCTCTCGTTTGTAAACTTTCTTATGTTCTTATCTGTCAGATACGGAGGGACTATGTTTTTTGAGTATCATAAAGCATTCTCTGCAAAAGCAGCAGCGATATGAGCAGCTGATAATCACATCATCAATTTAGCACAACCTGATCCAGATGTATTTAACAGAATTTTTGGTGGTCTAAGAGCTAACGCATGTGGGGTCTGCACTTCAACAGCTCACTCAACATCCCTCTGCCCTAAAGCTGCAATTGCATCAACTTTTTCGGCACCCGGTTTTTCCGCTAATTCATACAGGTCTTCAATACCTAATCCTATACATTCTTCATCTCCCCTCGATCAATCCACAAGGAAAGACAAATACGGGCGCAGTATTAGATTTTCAGGAGGAAGACAAATCTGCTTGTACTGTAGGATACAGATCCTCGTACTCTACAGGTTGGGCATGTTATGTAACTTTTTGTTTACAAAGCAGGATTAATCCTACTCCATTCAACCAGGACTGGATCATGGCGTTCATAGTGCATGAAAAGAACTCTCTACATCTGGCACCAGCTACAATCAGACTATATTTGTCAGGAATTCAGCATCAATTTCGCTTGATGTCCATCAATTCCCCAACTCTATTATCAATTCCAGCGGTTCGTCTCCTTTTACGAGGAATTTCCAAGTGCTCTCCGGCTCATTCTTCTGCTCGCCTGCCTATTTCTATAGACTTTCTCAGTAACTTGATTTCAATTCTGTGCCATGGCTGTTTTTCTCCATTTGATGATTTAACTATGGAAGTCACATGTCTATCTGCATTTTTCGGGTTTTTGAGATGTTCTGAATATACATTTCCTTCTATTGCCAGCTTTCCTACCCTCGGTATCCGCTGCAGTGAACTCAAGCTCATCCCAGATTCTCATTTCATCTTATTTCTTTGCATTTCAAAAACAGATCAACTGCGGCAAGGACAATGTATTCAGATTTCTAAGATCAACTATCCTCTGTGTCCCTTCACTTCCATGTTGAAGTACATTGCAGAACGCAAGGCCATTTCATCCTCCGACCCTTTGTTTATCAATTCAAGCCAGTCCATTGTATCAAGGCATTGGTTTTCAACACACCTTTCCACCATGGTGTCCAGAGCAGGTCTTCCTTTGCAATTCTACACTCCTCATTCATTTAGAATAGGGGCAGCTACATCAGCTGCAAAAGCCAACATTAACCAGCATTTAATTAAAAATATGGGGCGCTGGATTTCATCAGCAGTTGAAACTTATATTCGTTCTTCATCATCTGAAATATCCTCTGCACATCAATCTATTGCTAGTATGTCCGGAGTGGGGATGACCTTTCTGCCTGAGCCACCAAAGATTTCCCCCTAAGAAATAAAATTAAAAGAAAGGTTTTTCTTTCCACAGTGCAGAGGGTCTTCACATAGTCATTAGGGTACAGTCTACTAACCCCTTTGTCACGTTAAGTATTTGTTTTCTTTCGTCTAGATGTTTCCTCTTTTCTTCTTATGCATTGGCGGTTGTCTTTTTCTTCTTCACGTTGCGTCAGCGGGGAGCCGGGGGTCCATCTTTTGGAGGGTTAGTGATTCCACTTTCTCTAACCCTTTCTTAAGCTCCTCTTCATTTACCTCATAGAGGAGGGTTCTCCATGAGTCAGAGGGGACCCCCGGCCAAACCCTTCCATCTGCATGTATGTTTCTTTTGGGATTCTTCTTTCAGGTCTGATGCCTCTATGTGAGGGTCCCCAAGCGATGGCATCCCTCGTGTTTGTCAGGTCTCCTCAAAGACGATGGCCCCTCTCCTGTTTGTCGGGTCTCCTCAGTGACGGAACCCCCCTTCTATTATGTTGGGCTTTGAAGAGGCGGAACACCACGCATTATATGTTTTAACAAATGCTAACTTTATCTTTTCTTTCCGGTTCGCAAGCCTCTTCATATGTCGGGTCACCTCAAAGACGGTGGCCCCCCTCCTGTTTGTCGGGTCTCCTCAGTGACGGAACCCCCCTACTGTATATGTCGGGTCGGGAAGAGCCGGAACCTCTTTTGTGTTAACAACACTAATTCATGTTTTTCTTTCCGGTTTGCGAGCCTCTTTGTATGTCGGGTAACCTCAGAGACGGTGCCCCTCTTGTATGTCGGGTCACCTCAAAGACGGTGGCCCCCCTCCTGTTTATCGTGTCTATCGATCAAGTAAATGTTGGGCCTTGAAGAAGCAGAACCCCTCTCTCCATGTGTATATGTTTACTAACTCTGTCAATAATCACTATCAGGGGCCATAGCTCCGCCCCGTGAAATTGCACATGTTAACTTCAGGAGAGGTGAAAGGGCAGGGGAGAGGAGAAGGTGGAGGGGGAGGTAATAGAAGTTAACCAATGAGGCCTCAGTGCTGGAACAGTAGAACCCAGAACAGCTGCGTGACTGCAAACTGACACTTGAAGCTGGTTACTGTCATCGATTCAACCTGCACAACCACAACTGATTCAGCACAGAGTCTTAATGCAGGAAATGGAGGTACAGTACCTTGAAAGAGTGTTTGCCCCCATCTGATTTTCTTCATTTTTGCATATTTTTGACACTGAATGTTATCAAATCTTCAACCAAAATCTAATATTAAATAAAAGGGACCCTGAGTGAACAAATAAGTATCAAAATGTTATGTTATTTCATTTATTTATTAAAGAAAGTTATGCAACACCCAATGCCCCCGTGTGAAAAAGTAATCGCCCCCTTACACTAAATAACTGGTTACGCCACCTTTAGCAGCAATAACTGCAACCAAACGCTTCCTGTAGTTATTGATCAGTCTCTCATAGCGCTGTGGAGGAATTTTGGCCCACTCCTTCATGCAGAACTGCTTCAACTCAGTGACATTTGTGGGATTCCGGGCATAAACTGCTAGTTTCAGGTCCTGCTACAATATCTCAGTTCAGTTTATGTCTGGTTTGACTAGGCCATTCCAAAACTTTAAATTTCTTGTCTTGCTGCATGACCCAGCTGCGCTTCAGCTTCAGCTCACAGATGGATGGCCTGACAATCTCCTGTAGAATTCTCTGATACAGAGCAGAATTCATGGTTCCTTCAATAACGGCAAGTTGTCCAGGTCCTGATGAAGCAAAGCATCCCCAAATCATGACACTACCACCACCATGCTTGACCATTGGTATGAGATTCTTACTGCAAAATGCAGTGTTTGTTTTTTGCCATTCATAACAGGGCCCATGTTAGCCAGAAAGTTCCACTTTTGACTCATCTGTCCATAGATAATTGTTCCAGAACTCTTGAGGATCATCCAGGTGCTTTTTGGCAAACTTGAGACGAGGATTCACATTCTTCTTAGTGAGCAGTGGTTTCCGCTTTGCTACTCTGCCGTGAATCCCATTTTTTCCCAGTGTCTTTCTGATAGTGGAGTAATGAACACTGACCTTAGCCGAGCCGAGAGAGGCCTGAAGATCCCTGGATGTTGTTCTAGGGTTCTTTGTGACTTTCTGGACGATTTTACGCCTTGCTCTTGGTGAGATTTTGGCAGGACGGCCACTACATGGAAGAGTCACTACTGTCCCAAACTTTCTCCATTTGGACAATATGGCTCTGACTGTGGTTCGGCGGAGCCCCAGAGCCTTAGAAATGGCTTTGTAACCCTTTTCAGACCGATAGGCATCAACAACTTTTTTCCAGAGGTCTTCAGGAATTTCTTTTGATCGTGGCATGATGTTCCTCTAGAACCTGAGTGCTGACAACTTCACTCTAATGGTAAGGGCCAAAGTTAGTCAGATTGATATTGGGCAGGGCTGGCCCAAATCAGGCCTGATTGGTAACCAAGGTTTTCAAACAGCTGACCCTAATTATCCCTTTAATTGGGTTGAGTATACTAGAGGAGCAATAACTTTTTCACACCTGAAGATTGCATGTTTGATTACCTTGCACACCAGACAAATGAAAGAAGCACCAAACTTTAGTGTCATTTTTTCTCTCAGACTCCCTCTATAACCCACAGAAAGATCTGACCAAATTCAATATGACATGCAGAAAATCAGACGGGGCAAATACTTTTTCACAGCACTGAATATGAGATCAACATAAAGAGCTTGCTGGGAAAAGGGAAAGAGGAAGGAAGACTGAAAAGAAAAAAGATACTGATGTAATATATAAAGAAAACAGGAAAAAGAAGTGAAGTCAAATAATAAAGATGACAGAGAAGTAAAGTAAAACATATACAGACAAAGGACTACAGATAGAGGGTGCTAACCATCTAAAATAATAGATGGAATGCACCCTATATATTTAACTAGAAGAAGAAGAAGAAGAAGAAGAAGAAGAAGAAGAAGAAGAAGAAGAAGAAGAAGAAGAAGAAGAAGAAGTCATCTTAACCTGTTAAACCCCCAGCCTCCCACAGGCATTTCCGCCTGGAGGGCTATGACCTTAAATAAATCACATTATCTTCCAAAGTATAGACAACACAGGCATGGTTCATGGTTTGAATTCAAGGTAACCCCCTGGTCATTAGGACTAAAACCTCAGATTTTATATAAGTCTTATTCAGTACCACACTGGAAGGAGATAACAAGAAAAAAACATTTTAAAAAAAGAAACACTTTTCATTTGTTTATATTCTATCATCATTTTTTCACCTTGTAGCACATGAAAAGAGCCAGATTTTTTTCCAGTGCTTCCTCAACATGTATACTACACTGGATAAGCCAGTGGCCAGTCATGCACCAGTCCTTTATAGCCAGTCATACACTAGTTTCTTGAGCAAGATCTAAAAGGGAGGTTACCTTCTGGCACCTCACATGCTATATATTGCCACATGAATTAGATTTTGTAATCCTCTTTTTTACTTATTTGTCCAATATTTCAATCAAAAGGTGGCCTTTGTGTAGAGCTTTGGGGTGCCCGAAATGTATCCATGATGAGTATGCATGACAAATACTCTCAGTTCATATGCCACAACTGTCATGCACATTGCTCTCACATAACTATGTGTTTGTGCTGGAGAATGCTGCTACTGAGATTTTTTTGTAGCTCAGAATTTTCAGTACCTGACTGTATTTTCGTTACTCACTTGCTTGAAAGTATGTAAATGTGAAGAAACAAAATAATGAGTTTTTTTTTTTTTTTTCAAAATAAAGTGGTTACACTCATTCAAGCACTGCTGACAGGTGAACATATGTTGATTATTGGATAAAGGCATCTGCTAAATGTCTACAATAATAATAATAATAATAATAATAATAAAATAAAATAATAATAATAATAATAATAATAATAATAATAATAATAATAAGATTGCAGACACCTTTGCTGCTCTAAATCAGGCTGCCAGACTGAAAATACCTCAGTTCCTTTCATCTTTACTTTGATTGACATGTGGCAAACAAAGGAACTGAGTGAGTGATTGTTGGAGCAGACAGACAGCTTATCTTGAAAGGTTAATAAAAATAGAGTCAAATGGTTGCATTGTCTATACCATTTACATAAAATGCATATGTGCAAAATTACAAATAATAATAATAATAATAATAATAATAATAATAATAATAATAATAGTGTGCTTCCACTATACTTACAAATCCTGAAGAGGCTCCAATCCATCTTCAAATGCGCTGAATCAACGCTCTCCAACCCAGAAAGTAATTTTCGCTGTCACTTTCAGTATTATCCATCGCCTCCAAAACTTCAAAAAGACTGAATCGACTTCTTTTGGGATGCTTTGGAACACTGCTTGCCATTTCGTTCGATTTTATAAATTTTACAAATTGAAAAATGATCAGAAAATGGTAAGAAACCTTGATCCTATGTGCATAACACTCGCTTGCAAATGTGTGTCTTGTTTACGTACGCACATCGATTACTCTTCAATGGATTAGGCTACAAACAAAGTCAAGGTATGAATGGACAGCTTGTGACCTCTCCTACAATGTGATCAGGGAGATTTCACCATCAACAGATACGCGTGAGACCAGAGCAGCAAAACGCACAGCTAGTCGATCAGAGTTGTTTTTGTACTAGATACATTGCGAAGGGAATATCTCAGAGGTGAAATGGCAAATTCGAAAAATTCCTTCGCTGTTTGATGGTAGGAAAACAACATTTTTGATATTGAGTCAGGTTTTTTTGCTGTTTTGCTTTTGTAATAATATTATGGATGATTTTTGAAATATAATGTGTAATTGCAGTACCGATGTTCCTCCCGCGGAACAGGGGGGCGTAAGAGGTTAATGCAGAAGAACAGGGTGACTGACCAATGACTGCGTAACCTCCAGGGAGAATCCGGTATACAATCCCATCGAAGAGAATCCCATTGGGAAAGAGAGTGGCCATGATCTCAACAACAAGATGACCAAATGCAGCTCCTAGAGGGGGGAGGACGGGAGATGGGAGAGGGAAGAAGAGAGAGGGGAGGGGAGAATAGAAAATACAGAAGAGAGGAATGGTGAGATGAAAGAGCAGAGGGGAGAAGTTAGTAGGAGTTATATCATTGTACCTGCACATTGTAGCTGTCCTGTGCTTACCTGCTGTTATAATACAGAACCATTATTGCATGAATATGTCTTCTCTCTGCATTGCCAATGAAGATCCTATCAGATCCATTGTGCAGTTGTCATCACTGTTAATGCTGTAGTCTGCTAATGGTTCTGTTGGTTATAATGTGATTTCCAGTTCTTACCCAGTATGAAGACTGGCATGAATGCTCCACAAGGGACAGGCATGGTGGTGGAAATGACTGACATCCAAAACTGAGAGGTTGAGAGAGAGAGAACGAGAGATGAGTAATTGCAACATGAACCACTCAGACTGATTGCAAACAGCATCAAATCCTTGTTAAATATAAAATATAATTACATGCTATTTACTGCACTGTTTAAGCTCCATTAAAGCAGTGCTAATCAAGGTTTTGAAAGCCATTTTCTAACCTCTTATTAGCACCATTAGCAACACTGCATCCCCCCCTCATCAAAGGAGTACCATCCAATGTTTTGAAATCAACTTCATTACCTCATATTAGCACCAGCAACAATGGGGGTGCTGATACTCGTACTCGTAACTGCCATCAAGATTTATTTATCAGCAGGTATTAAATAAATCCATTCATTACTGTGCTGATTTCAAAACAAGAAAAGCTGCCCTTCCCTCACCTTCACAATTCAGTACCAGTCAATGGCAATTACCTTTTGCGTTAAGTGTTTGAAAAGACAATTAAAAGCAATTTTTTTTACCTTCATGACGAAGAAAAGGAGCAAGATGAGGAAGAAACTGATTTTGGGGTGCATCTAGACAGCCGATCTCCGCAGGACATGTGTGGAGCCGTCGTGCTTTGTCCAGGTGTGGTTATCGAAGAGGGAGTTTATCGACTCACGAGGCATCAGCCGGGGAACACAGAGTAGCAGGAATGATCCTTTACTAATTGCTTACTGTAACTTTAAGGAACTATATGGTACATTTGTACCACCTACTGCCTTGTTGAATATCTGTCTGTGGGTTACAAACAGGCAGCTGATGCATGATCACTTATAAGAATATGACATAGCGTGGTGAGTGATACAAGCTTGTACAGCGGCGATACACAGTTCTCATATATCACTATTCAATCAGCATTCATTTTGTTAGTTGAAGTTAAAATACTACTACTAGTACTACTATTTCTACTAGTAATAATAATAATATAAATAATAATAATAATAATAATAATAATATAATAATAATAATAATAATAATAATAATAATAATAATAATACAATGTATAATTGGGATTTTGACCTCTCACCTCTCCAGCCATGAACTATCCAAACCCAGACGGAAAGGTCAAGGTTGCAATGACAAAGGTCACGACCCCTGGGTAGATAAGCCGACTGAAAAACAAACACAAGTGTCAATATAACTGTCAAAAAAACTACCAATCTAACTATCAATCTATCTGCCTGACTACATTATATATCAATCAATAGAACTATCTACCAATACAACTATTAATCAACGTAACTGTCTACATATATACAGTGCCTTGCAAAAGTATTCAGACCTCTGACCAATTTTCTCATATTACTGAATTACAAATGGTACATTGAAATTTCGTTCCGTTCGATATTTTATTTTAAAACACTGAAACTCAGAATCAATTATTGTAAGGTGACATGGTTTTATGTTGGAAAATATTTTTAAGAAAAATAATAAACTGAAATATCTTGCTTGCATAAGTATTCAACCCCCATACATTAATATTTGGTAGAACCACCTTTTGCTGCAATAACAGCTTTAAGTCTTTTGGGGTAAGTATGTACCAGCTTTGCACACAGTGTCGGAGTGATTTTGGCCCATTCTTCTTGGCAGATTTGCTCCAGGTTGTTCAGGTTGGTTGAACAATGCTTGTGGACCTCAATTTTCAAATAGTGCCACAGATTCTCAATGGGATTGAGATCAGGACTTTGACTGGGCCACTGTAGGACATTCACTTTTTTGTTCTTGAGCCACTCCAATGTTGCGTTGGCCTTGTGCTTGGGATCATTGTGCTGCTGAAAGGTAAATTTCCTCCCAAGCTTCAGTTTTTTAGCGGACTGAAGCAGATTCTCTTGCAGTATTTTCCTGTATTTTGCTCTATCCATTCTTCCTTCAATTGTAACAAGATGCCCAGTCCCTGCTGGTGAGAAGCAGCCCCACAGCGTGATGCTGCCACCACCATACTTCACTGTAGGGATGGTGTGTCTTGAGGCATGGGCAGTGTTAGGTTTACGCCACACATAGCGCTTTGAGTTTTGGCCAAAAAGCTCTATCTTGGTCTCATCTGACCACAAAACCTTTTCCCACATCGCAGCTGGGTCACTCTAATGCTTTCTGGCAAACTCCAGACGTGCTTTCAGATGATACTTTTTGAGTAAAGGCTTCTTTCTTGCCACCCTCCCATACAGACCAGTGTTATGCAGAGCTCTTGATATGGTTGACTGGTGCACCATTACTCCACTCCCAGCCACTGAACTCTGTAGCTCCTTCAAAGTGATTGTTGGCCTCTCTGTGGCTTCTCTCACAAGTCGTCCTCTTGTTTGAGTGCTGAGTTTTGAGGGACGGCCTTTTCTTGGCAGTGCCTGGGTGGTGCGATGCAGCTTCCACTTCTTGACTTGACCCAACTGTGCTCACTGGGATATCAAAACACTTGGATATTATTTTTTACCCTTTCCCTGACCTATGCATTTGTATTACTTTATCTCTAACTTCTGTAGAATGCTTTTTGGTCTTCATTTTCCTTCAGATTCAAAATGCATCACCATAATACATCATAGTATCCCATTAATCAGCGTTAGTCGCAAAACAGTGAATATGATAAGTGACTATTTCACTAATATTCTTTGTTATATTAAACGGTCGTTGTTAAACGAGCCAGTCTTCCCTGCGACAGCGAGTAGAAGCGACAGCGAGTGGGAGAAGTACAGGTGTGGAAAAGTACAGAGCAGTTTAGAAGCAGAAAGGAGAAATTGCATCTTGAATTGCTTTAATCAGAAAACAGAGGACATTGGGGAAACACAGCAGCAGCTCAAAGTCAAACAGCCGCGTGTGTTTTTCTGATAACAAACAAGCTGAAACTTGGAGCAGCTGATTCAAATTCAGCGCCGTTCTGAGACATGGGCGAGGGGAGGAGCCAACAGCACAGCAGAACAACACAGTTAAACGAGGCAGTCTTCCCAGCGACAGCGAGTGGGAGAAGTACAGGCATGGAAAAGTACAGAGCAGTTTAGAAGCAGTTTAAAAGCAGGTTGACAGCTGCAGAAGAAACTAAACTTCAAAAAAAAACCTCAACATGGTCTTCAAGCCAGTAATCTGTGACACCTGCTTGATGTGGGAAATCCGAGAAAACCCAGCGGAGCTAAACCAAATGTGCGTAAAGTGCCGCGCGATACAGGATTTGCATAAACTAGTAAGTTTGCTAGAAATGGAGCTGGAAAAAGTGAGACAGCAACAGGATCTTGAGGAACTGGCACACCCACAATTCATGGAAGTCTGCATCACCCCTAACAGACTGAAAGCCACCAGGGAGATAGAAGGTCAGAACAGCTGGGTTCAGGTAGGCAGAAGCAGGGCAAAAAAGAAACTTCGTCAAACACAACCACCAGAAATCAAAACAACCAACAGATTTGAGTCACTTCAGAATTGTGATGAGCAGAACCAACAACAAGAGAATGAAAGGAACAACATCCAGGACCCTATTGACAGTGGTGACCAGACAGCAAAAAGAAGGGAGGTCATGATTGTTGGGGACTCCATATTGAGAAACACAGCAAGTTCAATTCGCAGTTTGGACCCCCTTACTACAACAGTGTGCTGCCTTCCGGGAGCCTCGGTCAAGCACATCACTGAGAACGTGGACAGGCTCCTAGAACGAACAGGAGACGACCCGGTAGTAGTCGTCCACATTGGTACAAACAACATTGGAAGAGACAGACCAAAATCCCTGCAAAAGAAATTCAGAGAGCTAGGAAGGAAATTAAAAGAGAAAAACAAAACTGTGGTATTTTCTGGTATACTACTGGCACCTTGCAAAGGACCATATGGACAGCTAGAAATAATTAATCAAAACGCATGGCTGAAGACGTGGTGCACACGGGAAGGCTTCACCTATCTTGATCATTGGACCACATTCTACAACGAGGACTATCTGTATAGACGGGATGGACTGCACTTAAATAACAAGGGAACCAGTCTACTTGGAGAAAAGATCCTCGAGCAGGTTCAGAAGCATTTAAACTAGAAAGGAAGGGGGGAGAAATCAACAAAAAAACAGAAGGGAGACTGCATCAAAACAAGAACAACAACTCAGGTAAGACAACCATTAAATGTATTTATCTAAATGCTAGAAGTATCAGAAACAAAATTCTAGAACTTGAAGCTACTGCACTAACAGGTAACTATGATGTGATAGGTGTTACAGAAACTTGGTTGTCTGAGAGTGATGGGGACGAATATAATATTTGTGGGTATACACTGTATAGGAAAGACAGGCAGGACAGAAGAGGAGGAGGGGTAGCGCTATGCATAAGAAACAGTCTTGAAGCCCAGGTGTTAAACCTGGACAAAGAAAATAAAACCGAATCAATATGGATCAGAATAACAGACAACAATTCAAAGGGCATAATAATAGGAGCATGCTATAGACCGCCAGATTCAGACGGTGAGCAAAATAATCTGTTATACAATGACATTAAAAATGCGTGTAGCAAAGGAGAAGCCATACTAATGGGGGATTTCAACTTCCCCCAAATAAAATGGGAAAACCCGGTGGGTAGCGCGAAGGATGAAATAGAAATGGTGGAAATGACAAATGACTGCTTCCTAACACAATTTGTCAAGGCACCGACTAGAGGGGAGGCATGCCTTGATTTAGTCTTTTCAAATAACGAAGATAGAATAACTAAAACAGAGGTCAGAGAACCACTGGCAAACTCAGACCACAACATGGTCTCATTTGAAGTGTTTTTTAAAGCCCCAAAAGTAATGACTAAAGCTAAGGTTTACAATTTTAGAAAAGCAAACTATGAAGGTATGAAACAGAGACTAACAGAAGTAGATTGGAGTAAAATAGAGAAAACACCCACAGAAGAAGGATGGTTGTTCTTCAAAAATGTAGTACTAGAGGCGCAAAACAATTATATCCCTAAAGTAGACAAATCTAAATGTAAAACTAAATTGCCAAAATGGTTTAATAGATCAATTAAAAAAAAATATTCAGCGAAAAAAGGCACTTTACAGAGCATTAAAAAGGGACCAAAAAGAAAGTACGCAGAAAGAGTACACAGAACTGCAAACGCAAGTCAAAAAGGAAGTTAGAAAGGCCAAGAGAGAAATAGAAATGAACATTGCTAAGGGAGCTAAAACCAATTCCAAAATGTTTTTCCAATATTACAACAGCAAGAGAACATTCAAAGAGGAGATTAAATGTTTAAGAGATACAAATGGCAAAATCGTAGATGAAGAAAAAAAATAGCAAATATATTAAATGATTACTTTTCACAAGTTTTTACAAAGGAAGATACTGACAACATGCCCCACATGTCATCCAGTTCCTATCCAGTTTTAAATAACTTTAGCATAACTGAGGCAGAAGTGTTAAAGGGACTAGGAGCTCTTAAAATAAACAAATCCCCTGGGCCGGATGAGATCCTCCCAGTAGTACTCAAAGAAATGAAAGAAGTAATTTACAAACCGCTAACCAAGATCATGCAGCAGTCTCTTGACACAGGGGTGGTACCGACAGACTGGAAAATTGCAAACGTAATACCGATCCACAAAAAGGGAAACAAAACTGAACCAGGTAACTACAGACCAGTAAGCCTGACTTCTATTATATGCAAACTTATGGAAACTATAATAAGATCCAAAATGGAAAATTACCTATATGGTAACAGGGTCCTGGGAGACAGTCAACATGGTTTTAGGAAAGGGAGATTGTGTCTAACTAACTTGCTTGATTTTTTTGAGGATGCAACATCGATAATGGATAATTGCAAAGCATATGACATGGTTTATTTAGATTTCCAGAAAGCTTTTGACAAAGTCCCGCACAAAAGATTAATTCTCAAACTGAATGCAGTTGGGATTCAAGGAAACACATGTACATGGATTAGGGAGTGGTTAACATGTAGAAAACAGAAAGTACTGATTAGAGGAAAAACCTCAGAATGGAGTGTGGTAACCAGCGGTGTACCACAGGGATCAGTATTAGGTCCTCTGCTATTCCTAATCTACATTAATGATTTAGATTCTGGTATAGTAAGCAAACTTGTTAAATTTGCAGACGACACAAAAGTAGGAGGAGTGGCAAACACTGTTGCAGCAGCAAAGGTCATTCAAAATGATCTAGACAAGATTCAGAACTGGGCAGACACATGGCAAATGACATTTAATAGAGAAAAGTGTAAGGTACTGCACGCAGGAAATAAAAATGTACATTATAAATATCATATGGGAGATATTGAAATTGGAGAAGGAATCTATGAAAAAGACCTAGGAGTTTTTGTTGACTCAGAAATGTCTTCATCTAGACAATGTGGGGAAGCGATAAAAAAGGCTAACAAGATGCTTGGATACATTGTGAAAAGCGTTGAATTTAAATCAAGGGAAGTAATGTTAAAACTGTACAATGCACTAGTAAGACCTCATCTTGAATATTGTGTGCAGTTCTGGTCACCTCGCTATTAAAAAGATATTGCTGCTTTAGAAAGAGTGCAAAGAAGAGCGACCAGAATTATTCCGGGCTTAAAAGGCATGTCATATGCAGACAGGCTAAAAGAATTGAATCTGTTCAGTCTTGAACAAAGAAGACTTCGTGGCGACCTAATTCAAGCATTCAAAATTCTAAAAGGTATTGACAGTGTCGACCCAAGGGACTTTTTCAGCCTGAAAAAAGAAACAAGGACCAGGGGTCACAAATGGAGTTTAGACAAAGGGGCATTCAGAACAGAAAATAGGAGGCACTTTTTTACACAGAGAATTGTGAGGGTCTGGAATCAACTCCCCAGTAATGTTGTTGAAGCTGACAACCTGGGATCCTTCAAGAAGCTGCTTGATGAGATTTTGGGATCAATAAGCTACTAACAACCAAACGAGCAAGATGGGCCGAATGGCCTCCTCTCGTTTGTAAACTTTCTTATGTTCTTATGTTCTTATATATATATATAATGCCATAGGAGTGAGCCAGTATGAGTTCACGTGGCTCTAATTGAAGAGTAGAACACAAATGTTTGCAAAAGGCAGTCTGTATGAAGGAAGTGTTGTATTGTTTTATGGCAATCGGTAAATGGCTTAGCTGTTCAATATAGTTAGAATAAGAAGAAAAGTATAGTTTAGCACTCCACGTGGGAGTTAGGTTTTGTTTTTGGCTGGGTTATTTATATTTATATATATATATACACACACACACACACACATACACACACACACACACACACACACACACACACACACACACACACACACACACACACACACACACACACACACACACACACACACACACACACACACACATACACACACACACACACACACATACACACACACACACACACACACACACACACACACACACACACACACACACACACACACACACACACACACACACACACACACACACACACACACACACACACACACACACACACACACACACACACACACACACACACACACACACACACACACACACACACACATACACACACACACACACACACACACACACATATACACACACACATATACACACACACACACACACACACACACACACACACACACACACACACACAGTAAAAAGATTGGCCGTTGATCGGGTTCGTGCCCCTTTAAGAATGTGACCCCGAAGTAAGTAAAGCTTTGATTTTTATAGCGCTTTCGCGCACTTTATTTAAAAAATAAAACAAACACCTAGCTCCCTCAGAGCACTCACAACATATGCAGGTCCCTGACTGACGTGCAGGACACTAAGCTGTTTACCTGACGTACAACATGATAATAAACACTAACAGATTTTTATAAAAACCAAACGTAGGTTTTTACCTCACCATAACACCTCGCGCCCCTCACTCTACAGCCACACCGTCCTGAACAAACTGGCTGCTTTCCTTAAATACCCTGCACCTGGCTATAATTTACAATGATAGCCAGGTGGAGGGGATAATTAACAATAAAACAATTAACACAATTAAACAAACAAACAAATTAAACAAAAGCAATTAAATCAAACAAAACGTACATTTTCACATGTTTTTAGCAAGGGAGTACTCTGACCCTCCCCCTGCCATCTTACACTATATATATATATATATATATATATATATATATATATATATATATATATAGAGAGAGAGAGAGAGAGAGAGAGAGAGAGAGAGAGAGAGAGAGAGAGAGAGAAAATTAAAAAAAACACAAACAATTAGCTGCAACATTTCAGCTGAAGCTTTCTTCAAATAGCCTGGCAGAAATTGCTGATGAAAGTGCAACACTCATCTATAATTCACTGTACAGCTTTTAAACTCAAATGACAGCAGCAGTCTATCTGCTGTAGCCATTTCTATAATTCCTTCATGTTGCTCTGTGTTGCCGAGCTCAGTGTGCACTCACTGTCTTGTCAGGAAGTCTGTTAACATCGTTTGTCTTCGCATGAAGACAACCACCTGCCGATTCAGGTACACAAAGAAGGCACCAAGGAACCCACACAATATCCTGAGAGGGGGAGAAGGGAGGGGAAGTGAGAGAAGGGGGGAGAGATGGAGAGGGAGGGAGAGAGACCTATCAACCAAAGCATCCCACTGTAGCTGCCCTATACTTCAGTTATCATTGCCTCTTAATATAATAAATATAACACAGAATCACTACATTGGTGCCACTGTATAAAAATATAGCTATTGAAACTCAGAAGTTCTCTGAATCATTTTTGGTGCCACTGCTGTATAATATATAAAACTATTGAGTCTGAAACTTAGGGAAACTATCAAAGTCATTGCTGTTGCCCCTGTGTCATATATATTAGAACTGTGGCTAAGGTAGATAACAAGCATTTTGTTGCTACATCAGGACAGGTAACTATAAATCCAACATACCCAATGATGGCAAACGCAGGCAATTGTTGGAGGTCAAAGGGGAAATCCATTCGGAAGTTTGTTTGGAAAAGGGCAGTGATTGTTACTGAGGTACAAATTGAGAAGTAGATTCCAGGAACATGAGAAAAGGGTTAGGATTAGTGTCCCGGACTTATTCAAACACCTGAACAGCACTGTTCTTTTAAAAACTTATTTTTAGAAAAAAAAGGAACATAGAAACACTGAAAACAAGAGAATGACTAATCCTAAATTGAAATCCATGGGAATACAAGGGAGTACAGGGATGGAAACAAGACTCCCATTGCATAGCAGTTTGATCCAATCTTGGTCTTACTATCAGTTTAATAAGTCTCTTCTGAGCTTATAGGGAAATGGAAATGAGTAGTGTGCAAATGGCAGAAAAACTGCTTGCTGGAGGTGACTTTGGCATAAGTAGAGTTGCTAAGGCAGCATCCCACTTGGCCTTGAGGCCTAGAATGTTAAGTGATAAAGCATATAGCATGAGTGTATGGGAAAGTAGAATGATGGTAAATTAACCACAGTAACCTTGTAGAAGAGAGTAGTTTGTGGTTGGCTGCACCTGAGTGGAATAACAGCTGAATAACTCATTCTACTGCTGGAAACTATAATCAGTAAGATAACATACGCAAACTAGTCACATAGGCTGAGTCAGCTATAGTATAAATACCAGACATAGAGGTGACACAGATGGGAAGCTCCCAATACATCCAGATCATGGGGACTATCGATGTAGCATCTGAGGCATTCTCCAAGGGAAAGGTAACTTGATCAATTGCCTATCTCTGTTAATGCCAGTGAAGTGTTATTGCATCTAAACAATAATGTTAAATGTAAAATATAATGTTTAGTATTTGAAACTTTGAAATTAATATTAGAATTTGAAACATGATCTGGTCTTATCCTTATAGCATAACAAAGTACTTATACACTGACTAATCAAGCTCGTAGGAAAACCTGGAATGGCTGAAACTGCTGTACAATCTGAGTCTTATCTCCATCCCCAAAGTACATGTACTTATACTTGCAGGAGGGTACACCTCTGCTGTCAGTGGGGTGCAGCTGGGATCAGTGCAGGACCCGTGCTGTTTCTCACTTAACTCAATGACCATGTTTACCATAATGTGTGCATCGGTTACATAGGAAAGGTGTTTTGGGGAATTGTTAGTTCCAGTAGTCAAGCACACCTTACCTGTGTCTCTGTTCCAGACAGCCAGAACCCGAAATATGAAGGCACTAAATGTAGCAGCAAAGAAACCACGCCAGTAATTTCTGACAGCGAAGTACTTGGACCTGACCTCGATACTGAACAAGACACCTACAGAGAGGGGAGGAAGGGGGAGGGAGAGGGGGAGATGGGCCACAGGGAGAGGGGCGAAGGAGGGAGAACATTTAGTAAAATAGTAGTTGTAAAATGAAACTTCATAACATTAAACATAGCATGTCTGTATGTCTAAATTAAACAGGATTGTGACTTTTTTTTTTTTTTAAAATGAGACAGACAGATTGTATAGATAGATAGATAGATAGATAGATAGATATTGCACCCACAGTCATATAGATATATAGATAGAGATATTCAGGCAGGTAGTATCTAGATAGGTTGGTAGGACAGACTGATAGATTATAGATATTCAAGCAGGTAGGTATCTAGTTAATTAGGTAGGAGGACAGACTGACTTGCCTCCCAGGGGGAGTCCCGAAACAGCAGCCCACTCCCACAGCACAGCCCACCATCAGAATGTTAGTGTAGCAGTAAGGGTGCTACTGACCATGCGGAGCACAGACGTGAAAAGGGAAATGAGAGAGAGGGAATCCAAAAGAGAAAGGAAGGCAGAGAAGAAAAGGAGGCAGAAAGAAAGGGAGGAAGAGTGAGAGAGATGAAAAAATCAAGTAAATTAAAAATGGAAAGAAAGGACCCTGAGACAGTGAGCTGAGGATCCAGAGCATCAGAGAAAAGACACACCTCGACTGACACAGTATTTGTGCGATTGGGATGAAACTTGGTTTGAAGGGATACTGAGAGAATGACAGCTGTCTATCTTCTTTCTGTCTGATCATACAGGTAGCTAGGTGCTGTTTAAAAGTTACTTACTGTACGTACTTGGTAATTGGTTAGTTTTGGTGGTAATTAAGAATGGTAGTAATTTAAAAGTGGTTGAATTATAAGGTGACTGGAATTATAAGGTGGTTGTAATTTAAGGTGGCAGTAATTCATTTCAGATTGGTAATTTTAGGGTGGTAGTAACTCATTTAAGGTGGTAGTAACTGTTTTAAGGTGGTAGTTAATATTTAGTGCTATTAATAATTTTAAGGTTGTAGTAATTAATTTAAGGCGTTACTAATTATTTGAAGGTGGTAGTAATTATTTTAAGGTACTAGTAACTCAGTTATAGTGGTAGTTCATATTTGAAGGTTATAGTAAGTAACTGATAGCTTTACTTAATATTCTAAGCTGGTAGTAACTCATTTCAGGTGACAGTGACTAATTTAAGGTGGTAGTAGAAGTTGAACTTGCCTCCCAACGGCGCTGCAAAGCACGTGCCCACCCCCACTGCGCCAGCACACACAAGCAAGTCGAGTCGATGGGCCTCACTCTGTCAGGAGAGTTAGAGACATAAGAACATAAGAACATAAGAAAGTTTACAAACGAGAGGAGGCCATTCGGCCCATCTTGCTCGTTTGGTTGTTAGTAGCTTATTGATCCCAAAATCTCATCAAGCAGCTTCTTGAAGGATCCCAAGGTGTCAGCTTCAACAACATTACTGGGGAGTTGATTCCAGACCCTCACAATTCTCTGTGTAAAAAAGTGTCTCCTATTTTCTGTTCTGAATGCCCCTTTTTCTAAACTCCATTTGTGACCCCTGGTCCTTGTTTCTTTTTTCAGGCTGAAAAAGTCCCTTGGGTCGACACTGTCAATACCTTTTAGAATTTTGAATGCTTGAATTAGGTCGCCACGTAGTCTTCTTTGTTCAAGACTGAACAGATTCAATTCTTTTAGCCTGTCTGCATATGACATGCCTTTTAAGCCCGGAATAATTCTGGTCGCTCTTCTTTGCACTCTTTCTAGAGCACCAATATCTTTTTTATAGCGAGGTGACCAGAACTGCACACAATATTCAAGATGAGGTCTTACAAGTGCATTGTACAGTTTTAACATTACTTCCCTTGATTTAAATTCAACACTTTTCACAATGTATCCGAGCATCTTGTTAGCCTTTTTTATAGCTTCCCCACATTGCCTAGATGAAGACATTTCTGAGTCAACAAAAACTCCTAGGTCTTTTTCATAGATTCCTTCTCCAATTTCAATATCTCCCATATGATATTTATAATGTACATTTTTATTTCCTGCGTGCAGTACCTTACACTTTTCTCTATTAAATGTCATTTGCCATGTGTCTGCCCAGTTCTGAATCTTGTCTAGATCATTTTGAATGACCTTTGCTGCTGCAACAGTGTTTGCCACTCCTCCTACTTTTGTGTCGTCTGCAAATTTAACAAGTTTGCTTACTATACCAGAATCTAAATCATTAATGTAGATTAGGAATAGCAGAGGACCTAATACTGATCCCTGTGGTACACCGCTGGTTACCACACTCCATTCTGAGGTTTTTCCTCTAATCAGTACTTTCTGTTTTCTACATGTTAACCACTCCCTAATCCATGTACATGTGTTTCCTTGAATCCCAACTGCGTTCAGTTTGAGAATTAATCTTTTGTGCGGGACTTTGTCAAAAGCTTTCTGGAAATCTAAATAAACCATGTCATATGCTTTGCAATTATCCATTATCGATGTTGCATCCTCAAAAAAATCAAGCAAGTTAGTTAGGCACGATCTCCCTTTCCTAAAACCATGTTGACTGTCTCCCAGTACCCTGTTACCATATAGGTAATTTTCCATTTTGGATCTTATTATAGTTTCCATAAGTTTGCATGGTGGCAGTGTGGTCAGGACCAGGCAAGGCAATGCAGCAAACATACAATCCCACACACACCACGCAACTCAACCCCGTTTCAATTACAGGGAAACTTCATCCCAGCTAGAATGTACTGAGGGTTACCATATGACTCCATGTACACTAGGACAGGCTGAGACAGGCTTTTCAACTCACACCCCAATGCATGCTGGTAAGCGTAGTCCTGCTGTGAAAGGTACCTGAGATAGATTAAACATACCAGAATGCACTGTGATGTGAGTTGCCTGAACTATCCCAAACTGAACTAGTGCACATGGAGTCATATGGTAACCCTAAATGTACTGATGTTTCACTTCTCAGCTGTTTGATTATAATTTGTGTTTGATCAATTTTAATCCGAAGTTGGTTTTTCAGCATACGTCACAGGGCTGGATTCAGAGCAGAGCCACACAGTTCAGTTAGTCACAATGTCAGTCCCACTCAGTGCCACTCACTCCTCACTCAGCAAACTGCAGCTCCAGCTCTGCTCATGTAAGTAGTTTTGTCTAGTAAGCTGGTAAACATCAAACATTCAGTGCTGTTATAATTCAAGCACACATTCCACTGTTTAAGTTAATCCACCCTCTCCCTCCCCCTCCCTCTCTCACTGTCCCTCTCCCTCTCTCTCCCCCACTCTCTCTGTCCCTCTTACACTCATCCACTCCTGTTCCTCCATTTCTCCTCCCTCTCTCCCCTCTTTTCCTAACTCCCTCTCTCTTCCTCTCCACCTCTCCTCTCTTAAACTCTCCCACTTTCTCTCTTTCCCTCTATCCTCTTCACTTCCCCACTCTCCCTCTCTTTGTTCCTCCTTCTCTCTTTCTCTTTCACCATCTCCTATCTCCCTTTTTCCCCTCTCTTACTCTCTCCCTCTTTCACCATCTCCTATTTCCCTTTCTCCCCTCTCTTACTCTCTCCCTCCCTCCCTCCCTCCCTCCCTCTCAAATCTGAAACTTTGCTTACCTCGTACACCCCTGAGAAGATTGACATGATTTTGCTGAGAACGACGGTAAAGATACTGGCAATGTGGACAAACGGACCATGTGGGGGGAGGAGAGAGGGAGAGAAAGAGGGAAGAGAGGGAGGGAGGAGAAAGGGAGGTAGGGGAGAGGGAGAGGACAGGAGGAGGTAGGAGAGGGAGTGAAAGGGTGAGGGGAGGTGGGAGGGATGGTAAGAGGGAGTAAAGGAATGGAGGAGAGAAGGAGGGAGGGAGGATGCTTGGGTTATATTTTGAAGAAACAGGAACACAGGTGCAGATTGACAGACAACTTATGTGTCATAAATGCAACAGTGTGCAGGCAGACAGACTGAGAGGCAGACAAATATACACACACTCTGACAGACAGGCAGGAACAGACAAACCCTCAACCGAAAGGACAGAGAGACTGTCACACACTCAGACAGACAGTTTGACATACAGATGGAACATGCATACCTAGACTGTTGGACAAACTCTTAGACAGACACTCACACACACAGACTCTTGGACAGATACTCAAACAGATGTAGTGGTCAGTACCTCTTTCCCCAACAGCATGCTGCTGCCCAGTCCTGCAGTCAGCCCAACCACCTTGGCGACAAAGGCTTTGAGGGTCAGATACTCTTTGAGTACCACGCCTCTTAGAATTGTCTTCAACTCGGGAATCCCTGAGCCTGGGAGAGAACAGTGAGAGAACACAGGACTGAAAATAGCAGAGAGAGAACACAGCACTGAAAACAACAGAGAAAAAACGGTACTGAAAGCAACAGAAAGAACACCACTAAAAACAAGAGATGACATAGCACTGAAAACAAGAGAGAGAACACAGCACTGAAAACAGCAGAGAGAAAACACAGCACTGAAAACAGCAGAGAGAAAACAACACGGAAAACAAGAGAACACAGCACTGAAAAACACAGAGAGAGAACACTGCAATTAAAACAACAGCGAAAACACAGCATTGAAAATAACACAGAGGGAGAACACATCACTGAAAACAACAGAGAACACAGTACTGAAAACAAAGAGAGAAAACAGCACTGAAAACAACAGAGAGAAAACACAGCACTGAATACAGCAGAAAGAGAACACAGCACTGAAAATAGCAGGGAGAGAACACAGCACTGAATACAACATAGAGAACACAGCACTGAATACAACAGAGAGAAAACACAGCAATGAAAACAGCAGAGAGAGAAAACAGCACTGAAAACAACAGAGAGAACACAGCACTGAATACAACAGAGAGAAAACACAGCAATAAAAACAGCAGAGAGAGAACACAGCACTGAATACAACAGAGAGAACACAGCACTGAAAAGAAGAGATAGATCACAGCATTGAGAACAACAGAGAGAACTCAGCACTGAAAACAGCAGAGAGAAAACAGCACTGAAAATAGCAGAGAGAACACAGCACTGAAAACAACAGATAGAACACAGCACTGAGAACAACAGCAGAGAACACAGCACTGAAAACAGCACTGAAAATAGCAGAGAGAGAGAACACAGCACTGAATACAGCAGATAGAAGACAGCACTAAAACCAGCAGAGAACACAGCACTAAAAACGAGAGAAAACAGAGCACTGAAAACAGGAGAGAGAACACAACACTAAAGGTATTGACAGTGTCGACGCAAGGGACTTTTTCAGCCTGAAAAAAGAAACAAGGACCAAAACAAAAACTAAAAGGTATTGACAGTGTCGACGCAAGGGACTTTTTCAGCCTGAAAAAAGAAACAAGGACCAGGGGTCACAAATGGAGTTTAGAAAAAGGGGCATTCAGAACAGAAAATAGGAGACACTTTTTTACACAGAGAATTGTGAGGGTCTGGAATCAACTCCCCAGTAATGTTGTTGAAGCTGACACCCTGGGATCCTTCAAGAAGCTGCTTGATGAGATTTTGGGATCAATAAGCTACTAACAACCAAACGAGCAAGATGGGCCGAATGGCCTCCTCTCGTTTGTAAACTTTCTTATGTTCTTATGTTCTTATGTTCTTAATAGAGCAGAGAGAACACAGCACTGAAAACAGCAGAGAGAGAAAAATGCACTGAAACAAGAGAGAGAGAAAACTGCACTGGAAACAAGAGAGAACACAACAATGAAAACAACAGAATACAGCACTGAAAACAACAGAGAGAAAGTAGTACTGAAAACAGCAGAGAACACAGCACTGAAAACAGTAGAGAGAACACAACAATGAAAACAACAGAGAGCACAACACTGAAAACAGCAGAGATAGAACACAGCACTGAAAAGAGATAGAACACAACACTGAAAACAAGAGAGAACACAGAACTGATAACAACAGAGAGAATACAGCACTGAAAACAGCAGAGAGAGAACACTGCACTGAAAACAGCAGAGAAAACACGGCACTGAAAACAGCAGAGAAAACACAGCACTGAATACAACAGAGAGAGAGAACACAGCACTGAATACAACAGAGAGAGAACACAGCACTGAAAACAGCAGAGAGAGAACACTGCACTGAAAACAATAGAGAAAACACAGCACTGAAAACAACAGAGAGAACACAGCACTGAAAACGAGAGAGAGAAAACAGCACTGAAAATGAGAGAACACAACAATGAAAACAACAGATAGAACACAGCACTGAAAACAAGAGAGAGAACACAACACTGAAAACAAGAGAGAACACAGAACTGATAACAACAGAGAGAACACACACTGAAAAGAAGAGAGAAAGAAAACAGCACTGAAATCAGCAGAGAATACTGCACTGTATACAGCAGAGAGAGAAAACAACAGTGGAAAAAAATAGAGAGAACACAGCACTGAAAAAAGAGCAAACAAAGCACTGAAAACGAGAGAAGACAGCACTGAAAACAAGAGAGAAGACAGCACTGAAAACAACAGAGAGAACACAGCACTGAAAACAACAGAGAGAACGCAGCACTGAAGACAACAGAGAAAACACACCACTGAAAACAACAGAGAGAACACAGCACTGAAAACAACAGAGAAAACAGCACAGAAAACAACAGAGAACACAGCACTGAAAACAAAGAGAGAACACAGCCCTGAAAACAGTAGACAGAAAACAGCACTGAAACCAACAAAGAGGGAATATTGCACTGAAAACAACAGAGAGGGATTACTGCACTCAAAACAACAGAGAGGGAACACAGCACTGAAAACAACAGAGTCACGGGGTGTGAGCTGGGGGTGTTAGGATAGGGCAGAGGAAGCAGAAGGGAGCGGTAAGTAGGACAGAGTGCCGGCTAGAAAGGACCAGACCTAGGATAGAAGAGTGGGCGAGGCCCACTCTAGAAGCGGTCCAGCAAAGCTGGACATGGAAGCTAGGATAGAAGGATGGTCACAGACTGAGGGCGGCGATGCCAACAAGAGTCCAGGGACAGAGGACCCAGCAACCTAAGACAGGATACAGATAGTGGTCACTGACTGAGGGTGGCAATGGCAACACGAGCCCAGGGGCAAAGGACCCAGCAACCGAAAACACATATGAGGGTTATGACGGGGAGCTGCCCCTCAGAGGAAGACAGTCCCGAAAGACCGGGACACGAAAGGAGATAGAGAGGGAGAGGTACCCAGCGTCTGAGACTTCTGTAAAGGGGCTCGCGTTAGACCCCCAATTGGCCGAGACTTCCCACTGCCTGGGACCTGAGATAAGAACAAGGCATAAAGGTGTGTTAGTATGGGACTCTAGCATGAGTAGCCACGTCCCAAACTGAGACAGAGTATAGAAGAGTATATTCAGTGAGGTAAGATAAGCGCAGGAGCTACGAAAGAACAGAGTGTGGCCGGGGGTCCGCTCTGACTCACATGGTGAGAACCCCCTTGAAGGTCAAGGGAGGCTGAAGCCTGCCCTGAGGTCGGGAAAGTGAGATCACTTGCCCCCGAAAGGATGGACCCCCGGCTCCTCACCAAATCTCCCACACCGTGAGACAAACAAAAGACAGCACATGCCAGCGCATAACAAATAAAAGACTAGAAGGACAAATGGGACAAACAGGAGGATAGTATAGTAGTATAGTAGGATGTGCCTATGTGTATACCTGCTGCTCAGTGGAGAGGAAAAAACCCCTTGAGGCTGATTAGGGGAAAACCTCTAGAGGCCCCGGCAGACAGGTAGCCCCCACTTCAGGCATGCTAGCATTTTTAGAAGGAGCAGCAACTATATCAGGGAAAGATGAATGAATGTAGGAATCCACTGCAGAAGAGGACCAGCCCCCCCACATTCGTGATCAGGGCTTGGGGGATGGGGAGGGGGGGGGGGGGGGGGGTGGAGTCGAGGAGGGAGGCCTGCTCTGGAGGCAAGGGTGGAGAGGAGGGAGGTCTGCTCGGAGGCGAGGGTGGAGAGGAGGGAGCCATGCGAGGAGGCAAGGAGGGAGGCCTGCTTTGGAGGCGAGGATGGAGGAATGGAGGGAGGTCTGCTCGAAGGCGAGACGAGAGATGATAGGAGTGAGAGGAATCAATGAACAGATGGTCTGAGGAGGGAGTGGGGAGGGGGTTCCTGCTGGGGAGATACCTTGAAAAGGGGGATAGGGGACTTGATACTTGACGGGTGAGTGGACCAACCAAGCTAAATTGGTCCGTTTTGAGGTATGCAGCCAAGTGATAGAGTAAGCATGGAAGGCAGCCTAGAGGCATTTGATCTCCATGGGTAAATCATTGTAGGGGGAGAAGCGGCTTTTCAGAAGAGTGGAAATTAGCAAATGGAGAATGTATGTTGATATAGGCAGAAAGGAAGGTGAGGCAGGGGGAAGTTCTCAAGAATCCCACAGAGGATCAGGCGGAATGCTGATATGGAGAGACCTGAGGAAGATGGAGAGAATCCCTAGCATGGACGATGAGAGCCAGGTTTTGGAGAGCAAGGGCTATGATTATTCGAATCTGGGCACGGAGGGTTGAAGACACTAAGCAGGCTGTGGAATAAGAGCTCTTGAACAAGGTGGAGGGCTGCAGACATGTAATGCTGAGCAGATTGAAGGAGGTTACTGAGAGTAGGATTTAATCAAATAGCATCTGGAGAAGCTGAGGATTTTGGATGGGGGTTGTGGAAGCAAATAGGACCAACTGACTGAACTTGGATACCGAAAGCAGAGGCAGAAGGAGATCTGGAAATGAGGGCTGAGGTGGAAGCTGGACTGAACGAAGATATGAATCAACTACTGGGGAAGCATGGCACCTTTGCGCCCTATAGTCTAGAAATGAGGGCAGAGAGATGAGATGCCACCTTTCTATGTGTTAGTTAATACAGGATATATCAGTGGTTTGCTACTAATATGTCTGCTTGAAATGGAAAAGGTAAACTCACATTCAGAGATTTGGGTTTCGCAACACCAGTTATTCTCTTAACAGTGGAAATCCTTAGCTCATAATCAAGACAGATTTCCAGTCTCATACCACATCTCTCACCAAGTATTAATGCTGTAACATTTGGGAGGATGAGCGGAGATATGAATAGGATTGCTGAGGAAGTGCCCCATATTTTGATTGTGGGAATGCTGCCACGATCTGCGTATTGGAGGAAAGCTGGAGCATTGTAGGCTCTGGAGAAGTGCAGTTGCAGATTTAAACAGTAAACTAGAGCGACTTTTGCATGCTGCAGTAGTGAGCTGATCTGAAGAGGGAGTGGAGATCTGCTGTAGTGAGGAGCGATTAACAGTAGAGGGCGGGATCTGCTGAACAGAGCAGAGGTCTGAGGAAGAAAACAATGGAGTGCTGTCAGTAGTGTGCAGAGGCCCAGCTGTGAGAGCAGAGATCTGCTGAAGCAGAGATCTGCAATAGAGAACAGAGGACTACCATCGGTAGAGTGCGGTGGTCTGTTACAGAGAGTAGGAATCTGCTGAATGCAGTAGATATTGGTCTTTCAGTGTCAAGGCAGATTTAGATGGAGCCTGAGATGGGGCTGCTTTTGGGCAGAGATGAATGCAGAGATTTCTAGAGATTGAAAAAAAACATTTTGGAATTGGTTTTAGCTCCCTTAGCAATGTTCATTTCTATTTCTCTCTTGGCCTTTCTAACTTCCTTTTTGACTTGCATTTGCAGTTCTGTGTACTCTTTCTGTGTACTTTCTTTTTGGTCCTTTTTTAATGCTCTGTAAAGTGCCTTTTTTCGCTGAATATTTTTTTTAATTGATCTATTTAAACCATTTTGGCAATTTAGTTTTACATTTAGATTTGTCTACTTTAGGGATATAATTGTTTTGCGCCTCTAGTACTACATTTTTGAAGAACAACCATCCTTCTTCTGTGGGTGTTTTCTCTATTTTACTCCAATCTACTTCTGTTAGTCTCTGTTTCATACCTTCATAGTTTGCTTTTCTAAAATTGTAAACCTTAGCTTTAGTCTTTACTTTTGAGGATTTAAAAAACACTTCAAATGAGACCATGTTGTGGTCTGAGTTTGCCAATGGTTCTCTGACCTCTGTTTTAGTTATTCTATCTTCGTTATTTGAAAAGACTAAATCAAGGCATGCCTCCCCTCTAGTGGGTGCCTTGACAAATTGTGTTAGGAAGCAGTCATTTGTCATTTCCACCATTTCTATTTCGTCCTTCGCGCTACCCACCGGGTTTTCCCATTTTATTTGGGGGAAGTTGAAATCCCCCATTAGTATGGCTTCTCCTTTGCTACACACATTTCTAATGTCATTGTATAACAGATTATTTTGCTCACCGTCTGAATCTGGCAGTCTATAGCATGCTCCTATTATTATGCCTTTTGAATTTTTGTCTGTTATTCTGACCCATATTGATTCGGTTTTATTTTCTTTGTCCAGGTTTAACACCTGGGCTTCAAGACTGTTTCTTATGTATAGCGCTACCCCTCCTCCTCTTCTGTCCTGCCTGTCTTTCCTATACAGTGTATACCCACAAATATTATATTCGTCCCCATCACTCTCAGATAACCACGTTTCTGTAACACCTATCACATCATAGTTACTTGTTAGTGCAGTAGCTTCAAGTTCTAGAATTTTTTTTCTGATACTTCTAGCATTTAGATAAACACATTTAATGGTTGTCTTACCTGAGTTGTTGTTCTTGTTTTGATGCGGTCTCCCTTCTGTTTTTTTTTTGTTGATTTCTCCCCCCTTCCTTTCTAGTTTAAATGCTTCCGAACCTGCTCGAGGATCTTTTCTCCAAGTAGACTAGTTCCCTTGTTATTTAAATGCAGTCCATCCCGTCTATACAGATAGTCCTCGTTGTAGAATGTGGTCCAATGATCAAGATAGGTGAAGCCTTCCCGTGTGCACCACGTCTTCAGCCATTGGTTTTGATTTATTATTTCCAGCTGTCCATATGGTCCTTTGCAAGGTGCGGGTAGTATACCAGAAAATACCACAGTTTTGGTTTTCTCTTTTAATTTCCTTCCTAGCTCTCTGAATTTGTTTTGCAGGGATTTTGGTCTGTCTCTTCCAATGTTGTTTGTACCGATGTGGACGACTACTACCGGGTCGTCTCCTGTTCGTTCTAGGAGCCTGTCCACGTTCTCAGTGATGTGCTTGACCGAGGATCCCTGAAGGCAGCACACTGTTGTAGTAAGGGGGTCCAAACTGCGAACTGAACTTGCTGTGTTTCTCAATATGGAGTCCCCAACAATCATGACCTCCCTTCTTTTTACTGTCTTGTCACCACTGTCAATAGGGTACTGGATGTTGTTCCTTTCATTCTCTTGTTGTTGGTTCTGCTCATCAAAATTCTGAAGTGACTCAAATCTGTTGGTTGTTTTGATTTCTGGTGGTTGTGTTTGACGAAGTTTCTTTTTTTTCCCTGCTTCTGCCTACCTGAACCCAGCTGTTCTGACCTTCTATCTCCCTGGTGGCTTTCAGTCTGTTAGGGGTGATGCAGACTTCCATGAATTGTGGGTGTGCCAGTTCCTCAAGATCTTGTTGCTGTCTCACTTCTTCCAGCTCCATTTCTAGCATGCTTACTAGTTTATGCAAATCCTGGATCGCGCGGCACTTTACGCACACTTGGTTTAGCTCCGCTGGGTTTTCTCGGATTTCCCACATCAAGCAGGTGTCACAGATTACTGGCTTGAAGACCATGTTGAGGTTTTTTTTTTTGAAGTTTAGTTTCTTCTGCAGCCGTCAACCTGCTTTCAAACTGCTTCGAAACTGCTCTGTACTTTTCCACGCCTGTACGTCTCCCACTCGCTGTCGCTTCCACTCGCTGTCGCTGGGAAGACTGCCTCGTTTAACTGCGTTTTTCTGCTGTGCTGTCGGCTCCTCCCCTCGCCCGTGTCTCAAAACGGCGCTGAATTTGAATCAGCTGTTTTCCGAGTTTCAGCTTGTTTGTTATCAGAAAAACACACGCGGCTGTGTTTCCCCAATGTCCTCTGTTTTCTGATTAAAGCAATTCAAGATGCAATTTCTCCTTTCTGCTTCGAAACTGCTCTGTACTTTTCCACGCTGTACTTCTCCCACTTGCTGTCGCTTCCACTCGCTGTCGCTGGGAAGACTGCCTCGTTTAACTGCGTTGTTCTGCTGTGCTGTCGGCTCCTCCCCTCGCCCGTGTCTCAAAACGGCGCTGAATTTGAATCAGCTGCTCCGAGTTTCAGCTTGTTTGTTATCAGAAAAACACACGCGGCTGTGTTTCCCCAATGTCCTCTGTTTTCTGATTAAAGCAATTCAAGATGCAATTTCTCCTTTCTGCTTCGAAACTGCTCTGTACTTTTCCACGCTGTACTTCTTCCACTCGCTGTCGCTTCCACTCGCTGTCGCTGGGAAGACTGCCTCGTTTAACTGCGTTGTTCTGCTGTGCTGTCGGCTCCTCCCCTCGCCCGTGTCTCAAAACGGCGCTGAATTTGAATCAGCTGCTCCGAGTTTCAGCTTGTTTGTTATCAGAAAAACACACGCGGCTGTGTTTCCCCAATGTCCTCTGTTTTCTGATTAAAGCAATTCAAGATGCAATTTCTCCTTACTGCTTCTAAACTGCTCTGTACTTTTCCACGCCTGTACTTCTCCCACTCGCTGTCGCTTCCACTCGCTGTCGCTGGGAAGACTGCCTCGGACGAACTTGCCTCGTCGAAATGGAGCTGGAAGAAGTGAGACAGCAACAAGATCTTGAGGAACTGGCACACCCACAATTCATGGAAGTCTGCATCACCCCTAACAGACTGAAAGCCACCAGGGAGATAGAAGGTCAGAACAGCTGGGTTCAGGTAGGCAGAAGCAGGGAAAAAAAGAAACTTCGTCAAACACAACCACCAGAAATCAAAACAACCAACAGATTTGAGTCACTTCAGAATTTTGATGAGCAGAACCAACAACAAGAGAATGAAAGGAACAACATCCAGGACCCCATTGACAGTGGTGACCAGACAGCAAAAAGAAGGGAGGTCATGATTGTTGGGGACTCCATATTGAGAAACACAGCAAGTTCAGTTCGCAGTTTGGACCCCCTTACTACAACAGTGTGCTGCCTTCCGGGAGCCTCGGTCAAGCACATCACTGAAAACGTGGACAGGCTCCTAGAACGAACAGGAGACGACCCGGTAGTAGTCGTCCACATCGGTACAAACAACATTGGAAGAGACAGACCAAAATCCCTGCAAAACAAATTCAGAGAGCTAGGAAGGAAATTAAAAGAGAAAACCAAAACTGTGGTATTTTCTGGTATACTACCAGCACCTTGCAAAGGACCATATGGACAGCTGGAAATAATAAATCAAAACCAATGGTTGAAGACGTGGTGCACACGGGAAGGCTTCACCTATCTTGATCATTGGACCACATTCTACAACGAGGACTATCTGTATAGACGGGATGGACTGCATTTAAATAACAAGGGAACCAGTCTACTTGGAGAAAAGATCCTCGAGCAGGTTCAGAAGCATTTAAACTAGAAAGGAAGGGGGGAGAAATCAACAAAAAAAACAGAAGGGAGACCGCATCAAAACAAGGACAACAACTCAGGTAAGACAACCATTAAATGTATTTATCTAAATGCTAGAAGTATCAGAAACAAAATTCTAGAACTTGAAGCTACTGCACTAACAGGTAACTATGATGTGATAGGTGTTACAGAAACGTGGTTATCTGAGAGTGATGGGGACGAATATAATATTTGTGGGTATACACTGTATAGGAAAGACAGGCAGGACAGAAGAGGAGGAGGGGTAGCGCTATACATAAGAAACAGTCTTGAAGCCCAGGTGTTAAACCTGGACAAAGAAAATAAAACCGAATCAATATGGGTCAGAATAACAGACAAAAATTCAAAAGGCATAATAATAGGAGCATGCTATAGACCGCCAGATTCAGACGGTGAGCAAAATAATCTGTTATACAATGACATTAGAAATGTGTGTAGCAAAGGAGAAGCCATACTAATGGGGGATTTCAACTTCCCCCAAATAAAATGGGAAAACCCGGTGGGTAGCGCGAAGGATGAAATAGAAATGGTGGAAATGACAAATGACTGCTTCCTAACACAATTTGTGAAGGCACCCACTAGAGGGAGGCATGCCTTGATTTAGTCTTTTCAAATAACGAAGATAGAATAACTAAAACAGAGGTCAGAGAACCACTGGCAAACTCAGACCACAACATGGTCTCATTTGAAGTGTTTTTTAAATCCTCAAAAGTAAAGACTAAAGCTAAGGTTTACAATTTTAGAAAAGCAAACTATGAAGGCATGAAACAGAGACTAACAGAAGTAGATTGGAGTAAAATAGAGAAAACACCCACAGAAGAAGGATGGTTGTTCTTCAAAAATGTAGTACTAGAGGCGCAAAACAATTATATCCCTAAAGTAGACAAATCTAAATGTAAAACTAAATTGCCAAAATGGTTTAATAGATCAATTAAAAAAAATATTCAGCGAAAAAAGGCACTTTACAGAGCATTAAAAAAGGACCAAAAAGAAAGTACACAGAAAGAGTACACAGAACTGCAAATGCAAGTCAAAAAGGAAGTTAGAAAGGCCAAGAGAGAAATAGAAATGAACATTGCTAAGGGAGCTAAAACCAATTCCAAAATGTTTTTTCCAATATTACAACAGCAAGAGAACATTCAAAGAGGAGATTAAATGTTTAAGAGATACAAATGGCAAAATCGTAGAGGAAGAAAAAAAAATAGCAAATATGTTAAATGATTACTTTTCACAAGTTTTTACAAAGGAAGATACTGACAACATGCCCCACATGTCATCCAGTTCCTATCCAGTTTTAAATAACTTTAGCATAACTGAGGCAGAAGTGTTAAAGGGACTAGGAGCTCTTAAAATAAACAAATCCCCTGGGCCGGATGAGATCCTCCCAGTAGTACTCAAAGAAATGAAAGAAGTAATTTACAAACCGCTAACCAAGATCATGCAGCAGTCTCTTGACACAGGGGTTGTACCGACAGACTGGAAAATTGCAAACGTAATACCGATCCACAAAAAGGGAAACAAAACTGAACCAGGTAACTACAGACCAGTAAGCCTGACTTCTATTATATGCAAACTTATGGAAACTATAATAAGATCCAAAATGGAAAATTACCTATATGGTAACAGAGTACTGGGAGACAGTCAACATGGTTTTAGGAAAGGGAGATCGTGCCTAACTAACTTGCTTGATTTTTTTGAGGATGCAACATCGATAATGGATAATTGCAAAGCATATGATATGGTTTATTTAGATTTCCAGAAAGCTTTTGACAAAGTCCCGCACAAAAGATTAATTCTCAAACTGAACGCAGTTGGGATTCAAGGAAACACATGTACATGGATTAGGGAGTGGTTAACATGTAGAAAACAGAAAGTACTGATTAGAGGAAAAACCTCAGAATGGAGTGTGGTAACCAGCGGTGTACCACAGGGATCAGTATTAGGTCCTCTGCTATTCCTAATCTACATTAATGATTTAGATTCTGGTATAGTAAGCAAACTTGTTAAATTTGCAGACGACACAAAAGTAGGAGGAGTGGCAAACACTGTTGCAGCAGCAAAGGTCATTCAAAATGATCTAGACAAGATTCAGAACTGGGCAGACACATGGCAAATGACATTTAATAGAGAAAAGTGTAAGGTACTGCACGCAGGAAATAAAAATGTACATTATAAATATCATATGGGAGATATTGAAATTGGAGAAGGAATCTATGAAAAAGACCTAGGAGTTTTTGTTGACTCAGAAATGTCTTCATCTAGGCAATGTGGGGAAGCTATAAAAAAGGCTAACAAGATACTCGGATACATTGTGAAAAGTGTTGAATTTAAATCAAGGGAAGTAATGTTAAAACTGTACAATGCACTTGTAAGACCTCATCTTGAATATTGTGTTCAGTTCTGGTCACCTCGCTATAAAAAAGATATTGCTGCTCTAGAAAGAGTGCAAAGAAGAGCGACCAGAATTATTCCGGGCTTAAAAGGCATGTCATATGCAGACAGGCTAAAAGAATTGAATCTGTTCAGTCTTGAACAAAGAAGACTACGTGGCGACCTAATTCAAGCATTCAAAATTCTAAAAGGTATTGACAGTGTGGACGCAAGGGACTTTTTCAGCCTGAAAAAAGAAACAAGGACCAGGGGTCACAAATGGAGTTTAGAAAAAGGGGCATTCAGAACAGAAAAATAGGAGACACTTTTTTACACAGAGAATTGTGAGGGTCTGGAATCAACTCCCCAGTAATGTTGTTGAAGCTGACACCCTGGGATCCTTCAAGAAGCTGCTTGATGAGATTTTGGGATCAATAAGCTACTAACAACCAAACGAGCAAGATGGGCCGAATGGCCTCCTCTCGTTTGTAAACTTTCTTATGTTCTTATGTTCTTATGATTCTAAAACCACTGCAGAACCCGAGAGGTTGAAGAATATGTTGCTCCGAGGCATCTGCAAAACCTATTGATTGGTCGGGAACAGTTTATTGTCTATTGGGGGTAGGAGGACATTGACTGGAACATTGATAAATCGTAGGACATGGTTCCATGACTGACTAATGTCTCGCATTGATGAAACGATGACTTTGACGAAGCTGGTTGGATTGGAGGAGAAGCACCAGATGAGGAAACATGAATCTGGGAACAGGAATAAGTCACAGGAATGGATGCCTGATACAGGGAAGCAGGACGTTACTATGATGGTAGATACTGAGCATCTCGAAAACAGCTGAGTAAGGTTGCTTCATGACCAGGTCCTTAAAAAGGGGAAGAGTTGAAATTGGAGAACGTCAGTTGCTACAAAAACTTGAGGAGGAGGTGGTCTCCTGCAAATCCCACGGAATGACAACAAACTGCAGGAATGTATAGAAAAGCTGGAGCGTGTGAGCTTCACAGTGATAGCAAACCAGCTTAGAGACTGTATAAAATTTGTGGTGTTATATTGCCATCTAGCGGTTATGATTAGAATTAACCATTGGCTTGAATGAAGCTGGGTAGAATATATTTGGTTATTGTGATTACAATCCTTGTCGATGTAGAACAAAAATTGCATATTCTTTTAGATTTTAATATCTTCGTTACATGTTTTGGGACAGTTAGTCATGCATATAAATACATTAACACAGTATTTAGATATCACAATTCTATGAGTTGAACGAGCCCTCGCAGGTTGTAAAAGCGCAGCAGCGCAAGCCAGAAGGTTGCAGTACTGAGGCAATGAGCTCGCAGTGCAGATGAAGCTGCCTGGTCACCATGGCTACTTACCACTCCCCGCTGTCACTCAAAGAGGACGTTGCCATGGTAGCCACGGACTGAGAGGCGCCGGTGGAAAAGTTGCAAAACAGCAGTGTTGTTGGAGCTTGTTGTGACCAGTCGAAAGCACAAGCCGCCACATGTTGAAACGGAGCACGAAACTGAATGGACAGGTCCCTAAAATGTTGAACGTAGCTAATAGAAAGGATCTTATGAAGGAACGGTAAATTGTGCTGGCTCGCGGGAGTGGAGGAGGGGCGCTTGATTGCAAACGATGAGTAAAGAAAGATTCAGCTGACAGATTTAAATAGAGGAGCTATGGCAAGGCAAATGCTGACGACGGGAACGTCGATGTCTTGTTGAAGGAGCTTTAGAGGTTTTAGTGGAGGGCCAGTCTGTCTAATAAAGACGCGGACGAGTTGAGAAATTAATCTGCAGTTTGGACGGTGCTGTTGCTGGGCTGGAGGCTGGAAAGAGCAGGAAAGACTAACGCTGGAGCTCCTGCAGATGAATGGAGAAGCTGAATGATGAGAAGCAGCACCGGAGCAGGTAGGAAAATATTTGATAATATCTTGGGAGCGCTGTGCAGAGAATTGACCTCCAGTGAAAGGCAACAAAGTATAGATTAGCGGTGAAGCACGAAAAGACAGCGTCTGTGCATTTGCTACAAAAACGAAACACTAGACAGCGAAGGCGCAAGTGATCAGGGCTTAAATAGAGAATAGGTACTAATTGACTGGAAATCCCACAAATCCCTCCCTACCTGTTGATGGTGCTTCATGTACAACTCAGATGTGCAGGACGGTATGGTCAGAGACAGGGGCCCGTCGCCTCCATCCAGACACAACTCCATGGACTCTGAGGAGACATGCAGGAGCCACACAGTGATGCAGCAGCACTGTATCAGTGTGTGTGAATTGGTGTGAATTTCTGTCTGTCTGTGTGTATGTGTGAGACTATGTGCCTTTCAGTGTGTGTTTGACTGTCAGTGTCTATCTGTGAGAATGAGTGCGTCTGTGTGACAGTGTGTCTCAGTCTGTTAGTGTGTGTATGTGTGTGTAAGAGTGTGCTTGTCTGAGTGTGTGTGCATGTGTGTCTCAGTGTGTCTGTGAGTGTATGTGTGTCTCAGAGTCTGTCTGTGGGTAGGTGTGTGTCTGAGTGTGTCTCACTCAGTCTTTCTTTCTGTCTGCCTGTCTGTTTTTCACTGTGTCTGCGGGATATTTTTGGTCTGACCCACTAAGTTTCCTGTATGGGAAGGGACAGGATAGTATCTACACTGCTCTGAAAACACAAACCAAACATAGATCTCAATACTGCATTAGAAAATAAGAACATAAGAACATAAGAAAGTTTACAAACAAGAGGAGGCCATTCGGCCAATCTTGCTCGTTTGGTTGTTAGTAGCTTATTGATCCCAGAATCTCATCAAGCAGCTTCTTGAAGGATCCCAGGGTGTCAGCTTCAACAACATTACTGGGGAGTTGATTCCAGACCCTCACGATTCTCTGTGTAAAAAAGTGCCTCCTATTTTCTGTTCTGAATGCCCCTTTGTCTAATCTCCATTTGTGACCCCTGGTCCTTGTTTCTTTTTTCAGGTCGAAAAAGTCCCTTGGGTCGACATTGTCAATATCTTAGAATTTTGAATGCTTGAATTAGGTCACGCGTAGTCTTCTTTGTTCAAGACTGAACAGATTCAATTCTTTTAGCCTGTCTGCATATGACATGCCTTTTAAACCCGGAATAATTCTGGTCACTCTTCTTTGAACTCTTTCTAGAGCAGCAATATCTTTTTTATAGCGAGGTGACCAGAACTGAACAAAATATTCAAGATGAGGTCTTACTAATGCATTGTACAGTTTTAATATTACTTCCCTTGATTTAAATTCAATACTATTCACAATGTATCCGAGCATCTTGTTGGCCTTTTTTATAGCTTCCCCATATTTTCTAGATGAAGACATTTCTGAGTCAACAAAAACTCCTAGGTCTTTTTCATAGATTCCTTCTCCAATTTCAATGTCTCCCATATGATATTTATAATGCACATTTTTATTTCCTGCGTGCAGTACCTTACACTTTTCTTTATTAAATGTAATTTCCCATGTGTCTGCCCAGTTCTGAATCTTGTCTAGATCATTTTGAATGACCTTTGCTGCTGCAACAGTGTTTGCCACTCCTCCTATTTTTGTGTCGTCTGCAAATTTAACAAGTTTGCTTACTATACCAGAATCTAAATCATTAATGTAGATCAGGAATAGCAGAGGACCTAATACTGATCCCTGTGGTACTCCACTGGTTACCACACTCCATTCTGAGGTTTCTCCTCAAATCAGTACTTTCTGTTTTCTACATGTTAATCACTCCCTAATCCATGTACATGTGTTTCCTTGAATCCCTACTGTGTTCAGTTTGAGAATTAATCATGCAGGACTTTGTCAAAAGCTTTCTGGAAATCTAAATAAACCATGTCATATGCTTTGCAATTATCCATTATCGATGTTGCATCCTCAAAAAAATCAAGCAAGTTAGTTAGACACAATCTCCCTTTCCAAAACCATGTTGACTCTCTCCCAGGATACTGTCACCATATAGGTAATTTTCCATTTTGGATCATATTATAGTTTCCATAAGTTTGCATATAATAAAAGTCAGGCTTACTGGTCTGTAGTTACCTGGTTCAGTTTTGTTTCCCTTTTTGTGGATCGGTATTATGTTTGCAATTTTCCAGTCTGTCGGTACCACCCCTGTGTCAAGAGACTGTTGCATGATCTTGAAATGGAGATGGAAGAAGTGAGACAGCAACAGGATCTTGAGGAACTGGCACACCCACAATTCATGGAAGTCTGCATCACCCCTAACAGACTGAAAGCCACCAGGGAAATAGAAGGTCAGAACAGCTGGGTTCAGGTAGGCAGAAGCAGGGAAAAAAAGAAACTTTGTCAAACACAACCACCACAAATCAAAACAACCAACAAATTTGAGTCACTTCAAAATTTTGATGAGCAAAACCAACAACAAGAGAACGAAAGGAACAACATCCAGGACCCTATTGACAGTGGTGAGCACACAACAAAAGGAAGGGAGGTCATGATTGTTGGGGACTCCATATTGAGAATCACAGCAAGTTCAATTAGCAGTTTGGACCCCATTATTAAAACAGTGTGCTGTCTTCAGAGAGCCTCTGTCAAGCACATCACTGAGAACGTGGACAGGCTCCTGAAAAAACAGGAGATGACCCGGTAGTAGTCGTCCACATCGGTACAAACAACATTGGAAGAGACAGACCAAAATCCCTGCAAAACAAATTCAGAGAGCTAGGAAGGAAATTAAAAGAGAAAACCAAAACTGTGGTATTTTCTGGTATACTACCGGCACCTTGCAAAGGACTATATGCTCAGCTGGAAATAATTAATCAAAACGCATGGCTGAAGACGTGGTGCACACAGGAAGGCTTCACCTATCTTGATCATTGGACCACATTCTACAACGAGGACTATCTGTATAGACGGGACGGACTGCACTTAAATAACAAGGAACCAGTCTACTTGGAGAAAAGATCCTCAAGCAGGTTCAGAAGCATTTAAACTAGAAAGGAAGGGGGGAGAAATCAACAAAAACACAGAAGGGAAACCACATCAAAACAAGAACAACAACTCAGGTAAGACAACCATTAAATGTATTTATCTAAATGCTAGAAGTATCAGAAACAAAATTCTAGAACTTGAAGCTATTGCACTAACAGGTAACTATGAGGTGATAGGTGTTACAGAAACTTGGTTGTCTGAGAGTGATGGGGACGAATATAATATTTGTGGGTATACACTGTATAGGAAAGACAGGCAGGACAGAAGAGGAGGAGGGGTAGAGCTATACATAAGAAACAGTCTTGAAGCCCAGGTGTTAAACCTGGACAAAGAAAATAAAACCGAATCAATATGGGTCAGAATAATGGACAAAAATTCAAAGGGCATAATAATAGGAGCATGCTATAGACCGCCAGATTCAGACGGTGAGCAAAATAATCTGTTATACAATGACATTAGAAATGCGTGTAGCAAAGGAGAAGCCATACTAATGGGGGATTTCAACTTCCCCCAGATAAAATGGGAAAACCTGGTGGGTAGCGCGAAGGATGAAATAAAAATGGTGGAAATGACAAATGACTGCTTCCTAACACAATTTGTCAAGGCACCGACTAGAGGGGAGGCATGCCTTGACTTAGTCTTTTCAAATAACGAAGATAGAATAACTAAAACAGAGGTCAGAGAACCACTGGCAAACTCAGACTACAGCATGGTCTCATTTGAAGTGTTTTTTAAAACCCCAAAAGTAATGACTAAAGCTAAGGTTTACAATTTTAGAAAAGCAAACCATGAAGATATGAAACAGGGACTAACAGAAGTAGATTGGAGTGAAATAGAAAACATCCACAGAAAAAGTATAGTTGTTCTTCAAAAGTTTAGTACTGGAGGCAGAAAACAATTACATCCATCAAGAGGACAAATCTAATTGTAAAACTAAATTGCCAAAATGGTTTTATAGATCAATTAAAAAAAATATTCAGCGAAAAAAGGCACTTTATAGAGCATTAAAAAAGGACCAAAAAGAAAGTACGCAGAAAGAGTACACGGAACTGCAAACGCAAGTCAAAAAGGAAGTTAGAAAGGCCAAGAGAGAAATAGAAATGAACATTGCTAAGGGAGCTAAAACCAATTCCAAAATGTTTTTCCAATATTACAACAGCAAGAGAACATTCAAAGAGGAGATTAAATGTCTAAGAGATACAAATGGCAAAATCGTAGATGAAGAAAAACAAATAGCAAATATATTAAATGATTACTTTTCACAAGTTTTTACAAAGGAAGATACTGACAACATGCCCCACATGTCATCCAGTTCCTATCCAGTTTTAAATAACTTTAGCATAACTGAGGCAGAAGTGTTAAAGGCACTAGGAGCTCTTAAAATAATCAAATCCCCTGGGCCAGATGAGATCCTCCCAGTAGTACTCAAAGAAATGAAAGAAGTAATTTACAAACCGCTAACCAAGATCATGCAGCAGTCTCTTGCCACAGGGGTGGTACTGACAGACTGGAAAATTGCAAACGTATTACCGATCCACAAAAAGGGAAACAAAACTGAACCAGGTAACTACAGACCAGTAAGCCTGACTTCTATTATATGCAAACTTATGGAAACTATAATAAGATCCAAAATGGAAAATTACCTATATGGTAACAGGGTCCTGGGAGACAGTCAACATGGTTTTAGGAAAGGGAGATCGTGTCTAACTAACTTGCTTGATTTTTTTGAGGATGCAACATCGATAATGGATAACTGCAAAGCATATGACATGGTTTATTTAGATTTCCAGAAAGCTTTTGACAAAGTCCCGCACAAAAGATTAATTCTCAAACTGAACGCAGTTGGGATTCAAGGAAACACATGTACATGGATTAGGGAGTGGTTAACATGTAGAAAACAGAAAGTACTGATTAGAGGAAAACCTCAGAATGGAGTGTGGTAACCAGCGGTGTACCACAGGGATCAGTATTAGGTCCTCTGCTATTCCTAATATACATTAATGATTTAGATTTTGGTATAGTAAGCAAACTTGTTAAATTTTCAGATGACTCAAAAGTAGGAGGAGTGGGAAACACTGTTGTAGCAGCAAAGGTCATTCAAAATGATCTAGACAAGATTCAGAACTGGGCAGACACAAAGAAAAGTGTAAGGTACTGCACGCAGGAAATAAAAATGTACATTATAAATATCATATGGGAGATATTGAAATTGGAGAAGGAATCTATGAAAAAGACCTAGGAGTTTTTGTTGACTCAGAAATGTCTTCATCTAGACAATGTGGGGAAGCTATAAAAAAGGCTAACAAGATGCTCGGATACATTGTGAAAAGTCAAGGGAAGTAATGTTAAAACTGTACAATGCACTAGTAAGACCTCATCTTGAATATTGTGTGCAGTTCTGGTCACCTCGCTATAAAAAGATATTGCTGCTCTAGAAAGAGTGCAAATCAGAGCGACCAGAATTATTCTGGGCTTTAAAGGCATGTCATATGCAGACAGGCTAAAATAATTGAATCTGTTCTGTCTTGAACAAAGAAGACTACGTGGTGACCTGATTCAAGTATTCAAAATTTCTAAAAGGTATTGACAGTGTCGACCCAAGGGACTTTTTCAGCCTGAAAAAAGAAACAAGGACCAGGGGTCACAAATGGAGATTAGACAGAGGGACAAAATAGGACACCCTGGCACCCTCGGATCCTTCAAGAAGCTGCTTGATGAGATTCTGGGATCAATAAGCTACTAACAACCAAACGCGCAAGATGGTCCGAATGGCCTCCTCTCGTTTGTAAACTTTCTTATGTTCTTATGTTCTTATCAGCAGCCAGCAGGTACTGAAGCAGCTCTGCTGGAATCAGCTGCTTCAACAAGGAAACTCTGTGCCATTTCAATACCTCCTGATCGTTCTTCAGCATACCACAGCCTCCCAGCATCCTGGACACAAACACTGTCACAGAATCATAGAATTCAGATTTTATTGGTCTAAAGCATGTTGTGCTATCAAATACTTATTTTTTTCACCTCTTAGAAGCAACTTTATCACCAATCTCCTTTGAAGCAGTGTTAACCAAGGATTTAAAATGCATTTCTGTGAAACAGTCTGGCTTTAACACTGGAGTCTATGTCGGAAAACAGCCTGGCTTTCACATTGGGGTCTATGGGGGCAAACAGACTAACAGACTAACTTTAAAGATGCCATCGGACGCTAATATAAATGTTTCGGGGGTTTTGTACAGAAGTTGGTGCAGCAAGAACTGATTACTCAGATTGCGTTCTCCACAGAAATCAGGCTCTGACAAGTGAAAATCATTGCTGCTGTTTAGGTTAATTTACCATTTGAGACAAGTGAAGAAACAGCTGCTGGGGTTTGTGTGGATCGCTGTTCTCCAGTCTTAAGAAAAGCACAAACCCAAGCTGCTGTTTCTTCACTTGCTTCACCTTGAATGGTTAATTAGCCCGATCAACCCCAATGACCTTCACCTGTGGAGAGCTTGCTCTGAATAATTGTACAGGTCTAATAGAAGGTCTGTGAGAACAGAATAAGCTTCAGACTCGTCAAAAATATGCCGAGATTCTGGAGCCTGTTGACAACCATAAATGACCATGATGAGTGACTTGAATCTCCCTGTGAAATAAAACCTACGTTGATTTATGCACCCTGTGTAACATATATCAAATAGGCTACGAAATAGTTTTTAAATTATTTTAATAAAATATATCAGTTTCCAAATGGTTCAACATGTACTGGCACATTACAGTAAAGTAAAATGTTATTTATTAAAGCACATTGTTCAACAAAGTCTCGCACATCTGATAGTTGTAAATACATGCTTCTCTACACAATTTTTTTTTTTTTTCTCAGTATGATCTCTAGAACACACCTCAGACAAAGCAACAAAGCACAAAAGTCTACAACAGTTTGCCATTTCTATATATTACAGGTTTACTGTATAACTTTACTCCAAGTGTGATGTTACTGTGCTGTTGCAGATAGGGTATGTTTGCATTTAGCAGCTGCATGACGTGTTTAGTGAAAGCGACACCAGTAACAGGGAGTTGAGAGCCGCGACACCAAACGTGTTCTTGTTATTAAATACAAAAGTTACGTTCAATACCAGATTCGTGTCTTTTATTTAAAGAAGAACAGCTCATATTGGAGGGATATATTACAATGGATGTGCGTCTGGGTGGACATAGGATTCGGTTCACTGAAACCAAACCCTGCTCAAATCCTGGATTCGGTGCATCCCTAGTTTCAGTCTCCATAGTTAAGAACATAAGAACATAAGAACATAAGAAAGTTTACAAACGAGAGGAGGCCATTCGGCCCATCTTGCTCGTTTGGTTGTTAGTAGCTTATTGATCCCAAAATCTCATCAAGCAGCTTCTTGAAGGATCCCAGGGTGTCAGCTTCAACAACATTACTGGGGAGTTGATTCCAGACCCTCACAATTCTCTGTGTAAAAAAGTGTCTCCTATTTTCTGTTCTGAATGCCCCTTTTTCTAAACTCCATTTGTGACCCCTGGTCCTTGTTTCTTTTTTCAGGCTGAAAAAGTCCCTTGCGTCGACACTGTCAATACCTTTTAGAATTTTGAATGCTTGAATTAGGTCGCCACGTAGTCTTCTTTGTTCAAGACTGAACAGATTCAATTCTTTTAGCCTGTCTGCATATGACATGCCTTTTAAGCCCGGAATAATTCTGGTCGCTCTTCTTTGCACTCTTTCTAGAGCAGCAATATCTTTTTTATAGCGAGGTGACCAGAACTGCACACAATATTTAAGATGAGGTCTTACAAGTGCATTGTACAGTTTTAACATTACTTCCCTTGATTTAAATTCAACACTTTTCACAATGTATCCGAGTATCTTGTTAGCCTTTTTTATAGCTTCCCCACATTGCCTAGATGAAGACATTTCTGAGTCAACAAAAACTCCTAGGTCTTTTTCATAGATTCCTTCTCCAATTTCAATATCTCCCATATGATATTTATAATGTACATTTTTATTTCCTGCGTGCAGTACCTTACACTTTTCTCTATTAAATGTCATTTGCCATGTATCTGCCCAGTTCCGAATCTTGTCTAGATCATTTTGAATGACCTTTGCTGCTGCAACAGTGTTTGCCACTCCTCCTACTTTTGTGTCGTCTGCAAATTTAACAAGTTTGCTTACTATACCAGAATCTAAATCATTAATGTAGATTAGGAATAGCAGAGGACCTAATACTGATCCCTGTGGTACACCGCTGGTTACCACACTCCATTCTGAGGTTTTTCCTCTAATCAGTACTTTCTGTTTTCTACATGTTAACCACTCCCTAATCCATGTACATGTGTTTCCTTGAATCCCAACTGCGTTCAGTTTGAGAATTAATCTTTTGTGCGGGACTTTGTCAAAAGCTTTCTGGAAATCTAAATAAACCATGTCATATGCTTTGCAATTATCCATTATCGATGTTGCATCCTCAAAAAAATCAAGCAAGTTAGTTAGGCACGATCTCCCTTTCCTAAAACCATGTTGACTGTCTCCCAGTACCCTGTTACCATATAGGTAATTTTCCATTTTGGATCTTATTATAGTTTCCATAAGTTTGCATATAATAGAAGTCAGGCTTACTGGTCTGTAGTTACCTGGTTCAGTTTTGTTTCCCTTTTTGTGGATCGGTATTACGTTTGCAATTTTCCAGTCTGTCGGTACCACCCCTGTGTCAAGAGACTGCTGCATGATCTTGGTTAGCGGTTTGTAAATTACTTCTTTCATTTCTTTGAGTACTACTGGGAGGATCTCATCCGGCCCAGGGGATTTGTTTATTTTAAGAGCTCCTAGTCCCTTTAACACTTCTGCCTCAGTTATGCTAAAGTTATTTAAAACTGGACAGGAACTGGATGACATGTGGGGCATGTTGTCAGTATCTTCCTTTGTAAAAACTTGTGAAAAGTAATCATTTAACATATTTGCTATTTTTTTTTCTTCCTCTACGATTTTGCCATTTGTATCTCTTAAACATTTAATCTCCTCTTTGAATGTTCTCTTGCTGTTGTAATATTGGAAAAACATTTTGGAATTGGTTTTAGCTTCTTTAGCAATGTTCATTTCTATTTCTCTCTTGGCCTTTCTAACTTCCTTTTTGACTTGCATTTGCAGTTCTGTGTACTCTTTCTGTGTACTTTCTTTTTGGTCCTTTTTTAATGCTCTGTAAAGTGCCTTTTTTCGCTGAATATTTTTTTTAATTGATCTATTAAACCATTTTGGCAATTTAGTTTTACATTTAGATTTGTCTACTTTAGGGATATAATTGTTTTGCGCCTCTAGTACTACGTTTTTGAAGAACAACCATCCTTCTTCTGTGGGTGTTTTCTCTATTTTACTCCAATCTACTTCTGTTAGTCTCTGTTTCATGCCTTCATAGTTTGCTTTTCTAAAATTGTAAACCTTAGCTTTAGTCTTTACTTTTGAGGATTTAAAAAACACTTCAAATGAGACCATGTTGTGGTCTGAGTTTGCCAGTGGTTCTCTGACCACACCAAATATTCAGCAGTGACAGCAACAATGATCAAGACAGTTCCACTTAGTTTCAATGTTGTATTCATAGTTATATTATCAGTGGCACTAAAAAATTATTTAGACAGTTTCAGTCTTATAGTCAGATGTATGATTAAACAATTATACCAAACAGGTGCTAATGATCATCAATTCAATATATAGGTTGAAACACAATCATTAACTGAAACAGAAACAACTGTGTAGGAGGAATAAACCTGGGTGAGGAACAACCAAATTCAGCTAACAAGGTGAGGTTGCTGAAGACAGTTTATTGTCAAAAGTCATACACCGTGGCAAGACTGAGCACAGCAACAAGACACAAGGTAGTTATACTGCATCAGCAAGGTCTCTCCCAGGCAGAAATTTCAAGGGAGACAGGGGTTTCCAGATGTGCTGTCCAAGCTCTTTTGAAAAAGCACAAAGAAACAGGCAACGTTGAGCACTGCAGACACAGTGGTCGGCAAGGAAACTTACTACAGCAGATGAAAGACACATCATGATTACTTCCCTTCGCAATTGGAAGATGTCCAGCAATGCCATCAGCTCAGAATTGGCAGAAAACAGTGGGATCCTGGTACACCCATCTACTGTCCGGAGAAGTCTGGTCAGAGGTGGCCTTCATGGAAGATTTGCGGCCAAAAAGCCATACCTCCGACGTGGAAACAAGGCCAAATGACTCAACTATGCACGAAAACACAGGAACTGGGGTGCAGAAAAATGGCAGCAGGTGCTCTAGACTGATGAGTCAAAATTTGAAATATTTGGCTGTAGCAGAAGGCAGTTTGTTCGCCGAAGGTCTGGAGAGTGGTACACGAATGAATGTCTGCAGGCAACAGTGAAGCACGGTGGAGGTTCCTTGCAAGTTTGGGGCTGCATTTCTGCAAATGGAGTTGGGGATTTGGTCAGAATTAATGGTCTCCTCAATGCTGAGAAGTACAGGCAGAAACTTTGTGTTTAAAACCACAAATTTATTCTGCAGCATGACAACGACCCCAAACATACATCAAAAGTCATTAAGAACTATCTTCAGCGTAAAGAAGAACAAGGAGTCCTGGAAGTGATGGAATGGCCCCCACAGAGCCCTGATCTCAGCATCATCAAGTCTGTCTGGGATTACATGAAGAGAGAGAAGCAACTGAGGCTGCCTAAATCCACAGAAGAACTGTGGTTAGTTCTCCAAGATATTTGGGCCAACCTACCTGCCGAGTTCCTTCAAAAACTGTGTGCAAGTGTACCTAGAAGAATTGATGCTGTTTTGAAGGCAAAGGGTGGTCACACCAAATATTGGTTTGATGTAGATTTTTCTTCTTTTCTCTCACTTTGTATTTTGTTAATTGATAAATATAAACTATTAACATGTCTATTTTTGAAATCAGACAGTACGTGTGTGTGTGTGTGTGTGTGTGTGTGTGTGTGTGTGTGTGTGTGTATATATATATGCACACATTCTGATGCAAAAGCTTGTGGCACACTGTCTGAACAGTGTGTGCAACTAATTCAACCGATCGCATTCTCAAACTGTAGTTTTGGTAATAATAATAATAATAATAATAATAATAATAATAATAATAATAATAATAATAATAAAATTTAAAATTTAAAAATTCCACACTGGAGTATAAAATACACATTAAGATGAACCAACAGAAGACAAGTGGGACTGGTGGTATTGCTAGTGCTGATAAGCGTTAAGAAAACTGATTATAAACTCTGGTTTGCACTCCTGGGCAGCTTGTCCAGAGATACACAAAAATTGTCGCGTTTACATACCGTAGTTGACACACAGATGCCACTGTTTCATAATTTAAATTGCTGCAGTAGTGTACAACACCCATTACCCCGAATTGTATTGAGCTCTTGATTTCCAAAATAGTGTTAGTTAGTTCTATTAATTATATCAAAACTTGCTTGACTAACACGACAAGACTACACTGAATTGAATTGTAATATACAGTCTACAATTAATGCAGCAGACCGTGTCCCGCAACATGTAACATTTTACAACATTTACCATCGATTACACATGACAAAGGCAATCCTGTACCTGCTTTTTTTAGGAAACAAAGCAGACTTGGTGTACCATTTTTATTTACATGCCCAACTAGTTTTAGGTTTATTATATATATATGTATATATAATATATATATATATGTCCCGCATATATATAATATATATATATAATTAATATAGTACTGAGTCAATGTAGATCAACTGAGTGGGATATTTATTCTTCATTGTATCCTAATAAAATGGGGCTCGACAAGACCATCTGCCTAGACTAGTACAAGAGTCAGTAAATATGTTGATAAAATATTGCACTATTACCACCACACTTACACTTACTCCTTCAAAACTATTCATTTATCTGAATGTGGGGTAGATGATCTCAGGTGGAATAGAGACTCTTGCATAGCAGCTTCACCCATTCCAGGGTTTACTATAAGCTCAATTAACCACAGTATAAACGTAACAAGCTTACAAACAAACGTAAAATCAGGAATGGATCAAACTGCTGTTCAATGGGAGTCTTGTTTCCATCCCTGTATCTATTGAGGGGTCTATGAACAGTGGATTGGAATGGAAGTCAAGTGCCAGTGGCTGTGCATTTCATTCCCATATCATACTGGAGCCAGGAGTGGGTTGGTGTGTTATCAGTGATGCAATCCTTATCTCAGAGGCGTGAAGGATCAACTGCTGTTTGCTCAAGTATCACCAGCTGCTAATCTACCAGACTGTTCCCAATAAAGGTGAGATAAAATACATATGGTCACATTACTTTGACACAGACTGAGAAAGCACGGTAAGAACTGTTTCTGGAATGCTGTTTTGTAAACAAACAAATACTGTATTACAGTGACTTACACTTGGATCAAACTGCAGTTCAATGGGAGTCTTGTTTCCATCCCTGTATCTATTGAGGGGTCTATGAACAGTGGATTGGAATGGAAGTCAAGTGCCAGTGGCTGTGCATTTCATTCCCATATCATACTGGAGCCAGGAGTGGGTTGGTGTGTTATCAGTGATGCAATCCTTATCTCAGAGGCGTGAAGGATCAACTGCTGTTTGCTCAAGTATCACCAGCTGCTAATCTACCAGACTGTTCCCAATAAAGGTGAGATAAAATACATATGGTCACATTACTTTGACACAGACTGAGAAAGCACGGTAAGAACTGTTTCTGGAATGCTGTTTGTAAATTGCTAAACGCTGTATTACAGTGCTTTGTTTTTCAGTCACTTCCACTGATTTTCTTTGTATAGTTATACATGCAGTACTGTACTTTGCTGTTTCAGACACACTGTCATATCTGACATTGTTAGTTTATAATGTCACAATGTTAATAAAGAGGTCCAGATATTCGAATCGATGCACAATCCCCTCACAAAATGTGTGCCTTTGCACAAAAATTTATATTTTCCAACACGGAACAAAACAGTTGCGCGAAGTTGGAAAATAGCAGTTTTTCGCAAAACCACCTGCGCATTTATTACCAATATAGCAGAAATGCACAAGAGCTATGCATGAATGTGCAGAACTGCACGATAATGGATTGGAAACATTCTGCGCAATGCAAGCCTGTCACGATTGTCGCAAAACATGCCATTGGCCTCTTGGTAGCCTGTCTGATCAGTCTCCTTCTTGCTCGGTCATCCAGTTTGGAGGGACGGCCTGATCTAGGCAGGGTCTTGGTGGTGCCATACACCTTCCACTTCTTAATAATAGTCTTGACCATGCTCCAAGGGATATTCAAGGCCTTTTATATTTTTTTATACCTATCCCCTGATCGGTGCCTTTCAACAACTTTGTACTGGAGTTCTTTTGAAAGCGAGAAAAAAAACTATTTTAATGCACTTTAATTCCAGGCTATAAGGCAACAAAAGGTGAACATTTTGAAACGGGATGTAGACTTCTGAAGACACAGCCAATACCCAGATCAGCACTTGCAGGGTTAAGGAGGATCGCATGATGTTTCCAAGGCAGGATGGTCTAGTGCAAGATGACTGTTTTGCCTTTCATAGCCTGCTTTGCTTTTCATATACTGTTTTGTTTTTGCTACTGTTACGCTATTGCTCAAAATGTTCTAGTGCACTGACTTTGTTTTGATTTTGATGCAGCTATGCTTGCAAAAGATTAGGGAAAGAATGTGTTTAATGTTGCTGTATTTGTGTAAGAGAGTTAAACTGTTTTCCTGAGCTTTGAGCGAAAACAACTCCTTATAGGGAGGACTTCGAGACTGTTCTATGATATTGTTGATGTATTAATCTGCTCAGTCTTGCTATGCTAAACATCTATAACTATCGAGCCACCTTGTTTTAAAACTAGGAGAGAGTGTGTTCATGGTACTGCCTCGATGTGTTCATGTAACTGCTTCTCTTCCCTTGCATGCATTGTAATAAAACTTCTTGAACTGCTACCGATCGGAGTCATCAGTCATTTCATACAACAGGAGATTTTGCCCCTATTACACTTTCTATAGGCACTGTATACATACTTGCTTGACAAACCCAGGGGGCAATTAATTCAACTTAAATAAAATGGTCTGAACGGGCAATGGAATAACAAAGGAGCACCTTTCGGAATTTTATATTCAAAACGCCGACAAATTTTTACCAATACAATATCAGTAGCCTGGCCTACTACTGTATAAGCAGTGTCTTTGATATTGAAATCTATGTGTATGCAAGGTAAAGAGGTGCAAACTGTTGAATGGTCGATCTAGGTCGATCTGATACTGCTATCACAGTCATTCTTTTGAATATAATGATTATGGTATATAGATGTAGACAGAACATTGTGGGTGAGTGAGTGCTGGAGTGATGTGCGCGGAGTTAAGGTTTGCTTTTTAAAAGCCTTATTTTGTGCCTCGCAAAACATGACAGAATCTCGCAAATTGTCGGACATTCCCGTCAAATTGTGCTATGCATACATTATATTTGTGCACATCACAAAACGGATTGTGGCACGCAAAAAGAAGTTTCGAATATGATACATTTTGTGCATTCGTGCATAACGGCCATTTGCGATGCGCATAACCCTCTGCACAGTGAGCAAACCCTTTCGAATATCTGGGCCATGTGGTACATGGCAACATACTAACAGCAGCATGCTAACTGTGGAGGATCCTGTAGTCAGTGTCAATGCTTCCGGATAGTCTGCAGGCAGGTTTTAAGATGGTCTTCATTGCAGGGAACACAATGTATCAGTAGTCTGTCCCTAGAGGATTGGAAAACAAAATATTAAGTAAGTCCAGTGATCCTTTAAGATTAAGCGCTGTACTAACTTGAATAGATGTATGAATAGATGCATTTGATGTGCATTTTCCATGTATTATTTAAATGAAAGTGCAGTAAATAGAAGCTCCTTGGTAACTGTGCTGCTCTTTTATGTAGCGCCAGCACTCAGGAACCGATTGAAATACGTGACTCAAGTTCAAAGACAAACCTAGACTTGACAAAGTAGATTCCTTCCAAACTCTTTCATTGACACAAAACCCGCAAATGGTGCAGAATGAAATGGTATGCAATTCCCCTGTATATAACATTCAGGACCAAATTAAACCTTTAACAAATCCCATATTGTAAATTTATCCTAGTAAGGAAATTCCTAAGATCCAAGACCAGAAGTTTAAATTGAACAATAAACGATCAATAAGTTGCAAATGTGAACATATGGCAATGTCTAATAAGCTCCTTTAATACCAGTTTAATTAATATCCAGAAGGATAATACAGAGTCAATAAATTACATTGCCCACTGGAACAGCTAACCTTTTAAACAGCAGGCTGCTACACAACAGTGTGCTGCCTTCCGGGAGCCTCGGTCAAGCACATCACTGAGAACGTGGACAGGCTCCTGGAACGAACAGGAGACGACCCGGTAGTAGTCGTCCACATTGGTACAAACAACATTGGAAGAGACAGACCAAAATCCCTGCAAAACAAATTCAGAGAGCTAGGAAGGAAATTAAAAGAGAAAACCAAAACTGTGGTATTTTCTGGTATACTACCCGCACCTTGCAAAGGACCATATGGACAGCTGGAAATAATTAATCAAAACGCATGGCTGAAGACGTGGTGCACACGGGAAGGCTTCACCTATCTTGATCATTGGACCACATTCTACAACGAGGACTATCTGTATAGACGGGATGGACTGCATTTAAATAACAAGGGAACTAGTCTACTCGGAGAAAAGATCCTCGAGCAGGTTCGGAAGCATTTAAACTAGAAAGGAAGGGGGGAGAAATCAACAAAAAAACAGAAGGGAGACCGCATCAAAACAAGAACAACAACTCAGGTAAGACAACCATTAAATGTATTTATCTAAATGCTAGAAGTATCAGAAACAAAATTCTAGAACTTGAAGCTACTGCACTAACAGGTAACTATGATGTGATAGGTGTTACAGAAACGTGGTTGTCTGAGAGTTATGGGGACGAATTTAATATTTGTGGGTATACACTGTATAGGAAAGACAGGCAGGACAGAAGAGGAGGAGGGGTAGCGCTATACATAAGAAACAGTCTTGAAGCCCAGGTGTTAAACCTGGACAAAGAAAATAAAGCCGAATCAATATGGGTCAGAATAAAGGACAAAAATTCAAAAGGCATAATAATAGGAGCATGCTATAGACCGCTAGATTCAGACGGTGAGCACAATAATCTGTTATACAATGACATTAGAAATGTGTGTAGCAAAGGAGAAGCCATACTAATGGGGGATTTCAACTTCCCCCAAATAAAATGGGAAAACCCGGTGGGTAGCACGAAGGATGAAATAGAAATGGTGGAAATGACAAATGACTGCTTCCTAACACAATTTGTGAAGGCACCCACTAGAGGGGAGGCATGCCTTGATTTAGTCTTTTCAAATAACGAAGATAGAAACTAAAACAGAGGTCAGAGAACCACTGGCAAACTCAGACCACAACATGGTCTCATTTGAAGTGTTTTTTAAATCCCCAAAAGAAATGACTAAAGCTAAGGTTTACAATTTTAGAAAAGCAAACTATGAAGGTATGAAACAGAGACTAACAGAAGTAGATTGGAGTAAAATAGAGAAAACACCCACAGAAGAAGGATGGTTGTTCTTCAAAAATGTAGTACTAGAGGCGCAAAACAATTATATCCCTAAAGTAGACAAATCTAAATGTAAAACTAAATTGCCAAAATGGTTTAATAGATCAATAAAAAAAAAATATTCAGCAAAAAAAGGCACTTTACAGAGCATTAAAAAAGGACCAAAAAGAAAGTACGCAGAAAGAGTACACAGAACTGCAAACGCAAGTCAAAAAGGAAGTTAGAAAGGCCAAGAGAGAAATAGAAATAAACATTGCTAAGGGAGCTAAAACCAATTCCAAAATGTTTTTCCAATATTACAACAGCAAGAGAACATTCAAAGAGGAGATTAAATGTTTAAGAGATACAAATGGCAAAATCGTAGATGAAGAAAAAAAAATAGCAAATATGTTAAATGATTACTTTTCACAAGTTTTTACAAAGGAAGATACTGACAACATGCCCCACATGTCATCCAGTTCCTGTCCAGTTTTAAATAACTTTAGCATAACTGAGGCAGAAGTGTTAAAGGGACTAGGAGCTCTTAAAATAAACAAATCCCCTGGGCCGGATGAGATCCTCCCAGTAGTACTCAAAGAAATGAAAGAAGTAATTTACAAACCGCTAACCAAGATCATGCAGCAGTCTCTTGACACAGGGGTGGTACCGACAGACTGGAAAATTGCAAACGTAATACCGATCCACAAAAAGGGAAACAAAACTGAACCAGGTAACTACAGACCAGTAAGCCTGACTTCTATTATATGCAAACTTATGGAAACTATAATAAGATCCAAAATGGAAAATTACCTATATGGTAACAGGGTACTGGGAGACAGTCAACATGGTTTTAGGAAAGGGAGATCGTGCCTAACTAACTTGCTTGATTTTTTTGAGGATGCAACATCGATAATGGATAATTGCAAAGCATATGACATGGTTTATTTAGATTTCCAGAAAGCTTTTGACAAAGTCCCGCACAAAAGATTAATTCTCAAACTGAACGCAGTTGGGATTCAAGGAAACACATGTACATGGATTAGGGAGTGGTTAACATGTAGAAAACAGAAAGTACTGATTAGAGGAAAAACCTCAGAATGGAGTGTGGTAACCAGCGGTGTACCACAGGGATCAGTATTAGGTCCTCTGCTATTCCTAATCTACATTAATGATTTAGATTCTGGTATAGTAAGCAAACTTGTTAAATTTGCAGACGACACAAAAGTAGGAGGAGTGGCAAACACTGTTGCAGCAGCAAAGGTCATTCAAAATGATCTAGACAAGATTCAGAACTGGGCAGACACATGGCAAATGACATTTAATAGAGAAAAGTGTAAGGTACTGCATGCAGGAAATAAAAATGTACATTATAAATATCATATGGGAGATATTGAAATTGGAGAAGGAATCTATGAAAAAGACCTAGGAGTTTTTGTTGACTCAGAAATGTCTTCATCTAGACAATGTGGGGAAGCTATAAAAAAGGCAAACAAGATGCTTGGATACATTGTGAAAAGTGTTGAATTTAAATCAAGGGAAGTAATGTTAAAACTGTACAATGCACTTGTAAGACCTCATCTTGAATATTGTGTGCAGTTCTGGTCACCTCGCTATAAAAAAGATATTGCTGCTCTAGAAAGAGTGCAAAGAAGAGCGACCAGAATTATTCCGGGCTTAAAAGGCATGTCATATGCAGACAGGCTAAAAGAATTGAATCTGTTCAGTCTTGAACAAAGAAGACTACGTGGCGACCTAATTCAAGCATTCAAAATTCTAAAAGGTATTGACAGTGTCGACCCAAGGGACTTTTTCAGCCTGAAAAAAGAAACAAGGACCAGGGGTCACAAATGGAGTTTAGAAAAAGGGGCATTCAGAACAGAAAATAGGAGACACTTTTTTACACAGAGAATTGTGAGGGTCTGGAATCAACTCCCCAGTAATGTTGTTGAAGCTGACACCCTGGGATCCTTCAAGAAGCTGCTTGATGAGATTTTGGGATCAATAAGCTACTAACAACCAAACGAGCAAGATGGGCCGAATGGCCTCCTCTCGTTTGTAAACTTTCTTATGTTCTTATGTTCTTATTTCTTGACAAACACGTGAGTGAAATCAAATATTCCTACGTCTCTTTTTTTTTAATTCCCTCCTCTCCATTCACCGAACACACCATCCCGCGAAAACACTTGAAAATATGTTGCTTTTATGCAGTTTTACCGAGACTTGATTCGTAATCAATCATTCAATTGGAGTCTCGGTACAACTGCACGTGAATTAATTAAGTGTAATTCCCCGTGCTCACATATTACATTTTACCTGCACGTGAAGTGCTGTGCAATCCTCATGCCTAAATACAAATTATACGTTTTAAACACTTGTGCTCCTAACCCATATTTATATTCTGTGTATTTTATACATAAACACCAACATTAACACACTACATACAACATAAAACACTAATAAACATAAAGGGGCGGGACACTTCACCACAAGGCACATTTACAGTATTGGTTTTCATCGGCTTTTAGCTTAAGTCTGAGTTGATAATGTAATGAGGCTTAGAAAAATTATTATGTTATACAAAACCACATTACCCGACTACTTTTAAACATTTGGTTCAGTGGGCTGCCACATTTCTCAAGTGTCTTATACAGATCTCTGTATTCACTTTGCCACTTTTGAGTGTGTAAACCAATTTTCTTAGGAAATCCAAATTGCTGGAAAGACACTGCATTGATTTATGTGCAACAATGTCAAGTGAGTGGCAAACACAGCGCACAAGTTGAAGGCTTGGTTGATGTTATTTTAAAATAGTAAATACAGAATGATTCTTACCGCACATGAAACTTGCTCCGTCTGTCGCAATCCCCACAAGATTTTCTATTTTCAGACCATTTCTTCCAGAAGCAGCAGTATTACCTGCTATGTCATTTGCATTGGCCTGTGGTAGTTCTATTATTATACCGATATATGTGCTAATGAACTTGTTGTGAACACTACTTAAATATTTAATGCAAATACAAAGAATCTTTCAAACTGAAATGTCAGTAGAGTCATCCAAATACAGCGAAAATGGCAATGTTCCCAAGTCAATAAGTAGCTGTTGCTTGAAGTGTGGCACACAAACTGAATTAATAACATTCAGGCGGTAGAACCTGGCAAAGGTATGCGGGGTAGCCCAGCTATCCGCATCGCAAATTTTGGCCATGGAGGCACCTCGGAAGAGGGCCCATGACGTAGCCACATCTCTTGTGCAATGTGCGGCTATCCGCCCAGGTGGGGGTAAGCCAGCACTATTATACGCCGTTGAGACTGTGTCCGCAAAATGTGACAGCCGCTGTTTCGAAAGGGGCTATCCCAGGGTCCGTGTTTCATGGCAGACAAAGAGCTGGTCAGACTGACGCAGCGCTCTTGTCCTATCCACATAACATCTCAATGCCCAAACTGGGCAGAGAAGGTTCAATTTTCTATCCTCGTCCATCGCAAATGGAGGAGGATGGAAGGACTCCAGTTCCACGGACTGATTCACGTGGAAGGCTGTAACCACCTTAGTTAGAAAAGCAGGGTTTGTATGCAGTGACACTCTGCTACCATCATCCCAAGTGTGCATACAGGAGCTATACACAGACAGCTCCTGCAGCTCACTAACCCGCTTTGCGGAGGTGATAGCCAAGAGGAAGGGTGTCTTTATGGACAGGTGCTTCAACTCAATGGAGTATACAGGCTCAAACGGGGCCTGCATGAGAGCCTCCAGCACAATCTCGGCTCCATTCGGGGAGAGTGGCCCTCCTAGGAGGGCCCAATCGCCTAGCGCCTCTGAGAAATCAGGTAGCCAAAAAATGCGCACCTGGGGACACAGTCAATGGGGGCATGGCAAGCAGAAATAGCTGCTAGGTAAACCTTCAGCGTGGACGGTGATCTATCAGCCTCAAGCAGATCTTGCAGAAACTGCAAGATGGTGGGCATAGGACCCATAGGTGGAGCCTGCCCGGCTCCTGGTGCCAAAGCATGCCTCTCGTCTGACTGAGAAGATCCTGGTGAAGCAGGATTTCCCAGGGCAGGCTGTTCAGTAGCTGGCACATTGATGAAAATTTGATTCTTCTGGGCCAACTGGGGGCCACGAGGAGAATTGATGCCTTCGCTGACCGGACCTTCTCGAGAAAGGCCGGGAGCAATGGCAGAGGCGGGAACGCGTAAAGGAGCACTCTGGGCCATATGTGGGCTAGGGCATCGACGCCAAGCGGACTGCCGCAGCGGTGGAGGGAGTACCATAGGGGCAGTGTGTCGTCTCCACCGAAGCAAAGAGATCGACCTGCGCCTTCCCAAAACATTTCCAAATGCACTCCACCACCTAAGGGTGGAGCTGCCACTCTGAGGGCTGCAGGCCCTCCCTCAAGAGTCGGTCCGCCGCTCGAGTCTCCATGCCTGTAACATGTGTTGCCCGAAGGGACAGCAAGTTCTGTTGGGCCCAAATCAACTGAAGGCTAGGCGGTGCAACCCCGGGGACAGAAGGCCACCCTGGTGATTGACATATGCCACCACTGATGTATTGTCTGTGCGGATCAGCACATGTCTGTTCCGCACCACGGGTAGGAAGTACTGGAGGGCAAGGAACATCGCTTGCAGCTCCAACATGTTGATATGCAGGGACGTCCTGTAGCCCGACCAGTGTCTGCTGACTCCTATGCCTTCGCAGACCCCACCCCAACCCGAGTAGGAGGCATCCATCGTTACTACCCTGCGGGTGTAAACCGCCCCCATTCAGACTCCTTGGCGCAGGTGAGGGGGAATCCTCCACCAGCACAGGGCTGCCATACACGCGAGACACACTGTCAGCATGTGTCTGTCGCATTTGGGATGCAACCTGAATGCATTGAGCCACGTCTGCAGTGGGCCCATGCGCAGTAAACCCATCCCATTGCTGATATTGCTACGGCACAGGGCACGCTCAATCCGTGTCGAAACAGGGAGAGTTGGTGCTGGAGAGCTGCTACTCTGTTGTCCAACAGGTGGGTTTACTATTAGTCGGCTCTAGCATCATTAAGGGGAGACCCAGTCTCAACCAGATGCTTCATCACAAATAGCTGTGTGGGCCACCGGTCCTTCCTGCGACTGCACACATCAACCAGTCCTACAAACAATCCATTACCCTGATCACTTGCCGCCACAAGGGAGCAAGGGTGGCACCCATGCACTGGAAAAGTGCGGGGTAAGTAGCCAACGGCCTGGCGAGCCACCATACCGCTCAGCCGTGTATTGAAGCACTTAGGCCCCAAGGGTGCAGACGCACCAAGGGCACTGAGTGAGGTAGAATACACTACTGGTGCACAGAGCATCAGGGATTGTTATCAACATGCTATGGTGCAAAGCACCGAGGCATGGACGTGAAGTCAACACAACCCGGGGTAGCGCATAGCCGACACCGGAGTGGATACATAGCTCGAGTGACTGCAGTATGCAATTAGGAGAGCAGTACAGGGGAGTGCACTGTGCTGCACCATGGTGCAGGGCGGCGATAACATGGTCCTGGGCCACGTGCAATCACATCACGTGGCACGGCATAGCGTAAGCCAGAGTGGAGCACAGGCTCAAGGAGCTACGGCATGTTATGCAGGAACAAAGTGACGCATTCCCCATGCCATTTGGGTGACCAAGCACGCCAATAGGCGGGCTAAAATAAACCTGCTGATTCAACTCAACAGCGGGACCCTGCAGAGCTAGGTCTCGTTAGAGGAATCATGCTGCTACTACTTTTTCTTTTCAAACTGCAAGGCAGTAAAGAAAAACACATACACACACACAAGGGTAAAATAAGTCACCACGGTAGCGCAGAGTGGGAGGGCTCGAACAAGCTGACGGATTCGACTCAACAGCGGGACACAGCAGAGCTGGGTCCCGGTAGAGGAGTCACGCCGCTATTTTTTCTTTTCAACTGCAAGGCAGTAAAGAAAAACACATATACCCAACAACAAATGTGGATGTAAAATAACAGGTCATCATGGCAGTGCGTGTGACTGTTCTGTTTGTTCTGTAAACAGCGCTCCGAACAGGCTGGCTGAAATAGCTGGTGGATTCAACTCGATAGCGGGAACAAAGCAGAGCTGGGACCTGGTAGAGGAGTCATGCTGCAGCTGACCAAGCCAGCGTATGCAACACAACAATGGGCGCAGCAAAGCTGGATCCTGGTAGAAACTAGATGACATTTTGTCTTTAAACTGCAAGGCAGTAAAGAAAACACATGTATACACACCCAATTACAACGACGTGCCGAGTAGGCAGCTGAGACAGTCCAGCAGAGTCAACTCTACAGTGGAGCACGGCAGAGCCGGGGTCCGATGGAGGATCTCGTGTCTCTTTCTTTTAAACTGCAATAGCAGAGGAAACATCAAACAACGAGCGCTGTGAGGTTTAAGTAGGCTGCAATTGCAAGCAATGCAGGCTGTTACACAGAAAAAGAGTAACACAGCATAGTGGCTGGACAAGGGTGTCTAGCCTGGACTATGTGCAGTCACACGACGGGGGCAGCGTGTAGCCTACAGCGGAGTGAAGCACCGTCTACAGGTAGAGGCAACGAGGCACCGTTGCGCTAGGTCTGAAGGAGTGGTCAAGCACTGTGTGCATTGCGTGCACCGTGCGATCCGAGCACCGTGCGCAGAATACCGTGCACTATGTGCAACGTGTACCATGCAGCACCAGATTTCCAAACTAACTCCAGATACCGTGCGCACCACGTGCACTGATCGCAGAAAGCACCGGATATAATGTGCACCGCGTGCACCGCTTGTACCGGACATCTTGTGCACCGCACACTGGGCTACCGCTTGCACCGAGTACAGTGCAGCGCCAGGCGACCGGGCACACTGAGTACTGCATGCACCGCATACCATGCCACACCGGCGCACTAGCCTATATCCGCACAGTGAGACAATGGGCACTGTGCACACCGTGGTACCTAAGTAGCACGGGCAGAGTCTTACGCACCGCGGTATTAAAAAAACACAGGAGCAGCTAGGCTAACCGCATGGTCCCACGTCTGAGCAGTGCGTAGCATACAACAGGGGAACAGGGCCGAAGCCGCGGCAGGTTCAGAGTCAATAAGCACCGCACGCACCGTGGTACCGAAGTAGCATGGGCAGAGTCTTACGCACCGTTGGCCGAAGTGGTGGTGGCCGATTGATTTACACACACAGTAATAAAAACAGTTTTTAAAATACAAAAAACAGTTCAATATTACAGGACAGATGGGGCAGAGCACTCTGCTATAATCATTCAGCTATAATCAGCTATAATCAAAATAAGCCCAACCGCAGCCCACAGAAAGCTGGTGGGCAAAACTCAACAACAGGAACAAGGCAAGCCCGGTCGTGGAGTAATAGCGCTCTCCGAAGTAAGAAGGGGTGAAAACACATACAGTTCTTAACAAGAATACTTACTGTACTAAGACGGACAGACAGAAAGAAGCAGCCTAACACGCGGCCTGATACCTTTTGAAAAGAAAGACAAATAAAGTATAACAGCTTAAATTATCACAGCTGTAATGCAAACGTTATATTAATTATAACTTCAAATAAAAAATGCGTCTAACAATAAGTATTCAATTCTACATGCTATAGTCGTAATTTTCCTGGGACGTCCACTTCTTTCCAGGATTTCAGTTGAATTAGTCTTCATTGTGGATTTTTGTATTACAATTTTTTTCCCCACAATGCTCTTTGTTGATTCCCCTGCTGTAACAAGTGGTTTTCTCACATCTAGATCCAACTAAGTGCTGTGCTAAGTGGACAAACTTCTTTGCATCAGTTTATGTGCATGATTTAGATCTAATGATTTTTATAATATTGCTAAATTGATAAGTAGTGATTTCTAATTAATGAATAGTGTTTTAAATTAAGACTAACTAGAGACTGGAAGATGCTGGCAGATGTTGGTCAACAGTTATTTTTCCACGTGAAATTGCCACCACTAACCTTCAACCAAACATTGTCTTGTGGTCTGGATCAGCACGCCTTGTTCATCTGGTAGAGTTAACAGTGCCATGGGAAATGCTGTGGATGAGGCATATGAGAGGAAGAAACTTCAGTTTGCTCAACTAGCTGCTGAAGCGGAACAGCGTGGATGGAGAGTCTGAGTTTACCCAGTGGAGGTGGGTTGTCAAGGATTTGTGGCACACTCTACAACCCAGTTTCTCAGAGATGTCTGGTTCAGTGGCCAAGAATTGTGTCGCACAGTGAAGAACTTATCTGAAGCAGCAGCAACTGGCTGTGGTTGAGACAGAAAGATTCTGGATGGGGATCTCAAGCACAATAGAAAGAAAGCAACGCAGATGTACAGGTAAGTAAGCTGGGCTGAGCAGACTGGAGGATGGAGGTGGGTGATGCTGGGACGCCAGAATCACTGTTGAGCCCTCTTGAGGTGTTGTGGGCTAGTCAACGAAACACCAAGGATGGAAGGTGCCCACTTGAAGACCCCAGAGATGTACTCTACTTAGCTCAATCCAGACGGTTGTCATGCTGATGCGCTAGGGAGACCGTACTGGGTTGATCCCCGGAGCCAGCATCACAGACGTTGTGTGTGCTGATGCGCTGGGGAGGCAAAATGAGCTGATCCCTGGAGCCAGCATTACACTTCAGCAATCGACATCAGACAGAAGGATATCTACATCATGAGATGGAAAACGACGCAAATGGATGGAGATGCAAATGGATCACATTAGTTCAATGAAAAGCTATGTCTTAGTTGGTGCTTATCTTGGCAAAAGCCGAGTTCAAATCAGCATGAAGCTCAACATCTACTCTCGTGTAATGGAAATCATAACCTTAACTTACACAGACTTTAAATTTGTGGTCTACAAATATTGTTATTTACTCCAATAGGGCAGTCTGATTAATATAGGTTATATAGTAGCTTCATTGTGTTAGTGTGACAAATATTTAGTTAAAGGAATGAACAAGTCAAAAGATTTAATCTTTAGCAGTGTTCATGCATGGTCTTGCACTAAATCTGTAAACAAATGTATGTTAGTTTAACCATTTAACTAGTCATAAAAACTGCAGTAAGTAATATACCCTCATTGTATATGTTGCCACTTCCTATAGTGTTTGTCAGATCATTAGCATCATCCTGGAATGGAGCCTGTCATTTCTCAAAGCAGAGTTGCCGATTGGTTGTTGTTTCTGATACTTAGCTATAGTAAGTTCCTTTATTATCAGTAATACTATATATGATTTGTTAAATATGTATGAAGGCAAATTATATCATAAGCAATAAAATACAAATGTTTTTTCCATACTTAGAACATCAAAAGTACACATTTGGAACTAGAAGCAATGTGATTGTTAACCACTACATATCGTCCCTGAATTCAGTGTGTATAATTCAGACTCTTAACTAATTAAGCATAAAGGATGTCAGATTTGTGTAAATGCTAGAGTAGAAGTCAATCTAGATGTGAGCTGTCCAGCCCCCCCCCCCCAGGACAGCATTTTGCTTTCCGTCAACTGCCCCAATACTAGTTGGAGGGGTGTATGTGTTTGTATGACTATATAACCCAGAGCCACTATGTTTTCTGTCAGTGTTTACACCCTTAAATGGAACTCTAGCTAGACTGCGCCACAGAAGGAATATTTTGGCTTAAAAAAAAAAAAAAAAACAGTTCACTAACCCTTTATACGAAAGAAAAAAGAGATTGTTAAGAGTTCAGATTCTGAATTTACATTGCCACAGCTGCAGGCCGAAAGGGAGGGGTTAATAGGGGAGGGATTCCACAGAATGTACACGGAAATGTGTGCCGGAAGTTTTTTAAACTAGTACACAGGCAGGCCTTAGCATTTTTTTTCCAGTGAGATAGATAGGGAGCGGCGTGAGAAGACAAGCCCCAGGGGCTATGTGAGTGTCTGTATTTAAAACTGTGGGTATTGGGTTCGTACTTTTCTGCCGTTATTTGTGTTATGTATATACACGTCAATGTATGCGTCTACTGAAATGCTGATTACTCATTTTTTCTTTTAACGTGTTTTCTTGTAAAGAATGTTAAAAACAGGTAGCGGTATTTAATTAGATGTACTAGTAGGAATACAATGTTTCTCTGTGCTCAACGGTACAGGTCCGCGGTATGCAAGTGGTCACCCCGATTGATATGTTGTAACTGCGTGAAGCTGAATTGAAACGCGTTTACAGTAGGAATATTTTACCAGCACTGCCTCTGTCTTCATTTGTTCGTTAACTCGTTACCGTGTATTGTTGATGTTAACTTATGTATTATTATTATTAAATATTATTATTATTATTATTATTATTATTATTATTATTATTATTATTATACTAAAAATAATATAAAACAGCGTATTTCATCTTTTAACAGATATTTAAATACGTTTAAAAAAAAAAAAAGAACTCAGTTACCTAGTACGGACATGTCTAAATATGACTGTTTAGGGCAATTTGTATTTCGCAGTGCTGAGTGCACTAGACCTACTGACTTTAAGTATCGTATTAGTTGAATTTGGCGCCGCCCTCGAATTAAAGACTCCGGCGTATTGACGCCAAAGTCATATCAATAGAGGCAGTCCTCGGATAAACGCCGCTATCAATAAAGAAACATTAAGGTGTTTTTTTTCTCTACCCCTATGTTTACTGTGTGTGTTATTAAAAATAACACACACAGTAAACAAATAAACGCACATCACTGACTGTACATGTAACGCCCCGAAGGGAGCCTCAATCTAGTAGGTAAATTACAAACTAATCTGCACACGCATAAAACTAGGTACAGAACAGCAGTCCTTCTGAAGTTCTTGTAGGTGATTTTGTTGTTTTGTTTTTAGTTCAATTGTAATTCCCTTCAAATAAAAACAATGTGCTTACTGTCTACAAGAAGATTTAGTTTAGGTTTCTCCTGCAGATAAATTACAAACAGGAAAGTTACAGTGAGAAAAAAAAAAATGAGTAGGATATATTGTAGTTTTTACAGAAATCACACTGATATTCCGAGGTCATTTTTGGTGCAGAAAAACATCTACATCACACTTTTGGATTTAACTGCCACACCAGCATTGTCCCGCCCCTTAACAACCAACACACACTTCTGATTCGCTGATACAGTATACCCGTGACCTTCCAACTCCCACCTAATAGGCTCTCGGTAACTAACACTAATGAATGTACAGTAGTCAAAGTAGGTTAGCCACACAGGCTGCTATATACAGGCAGGCTAGCATATTAAAGAAAATAAACAATACTTCTAAAATGTCATAAATCATGTAAAAAACATTGCAACGTTTGAACATCATAGTAGTATTAATAAAGGTCACCCTCGTATAACGGCCAACCTCTTAAGTGCTACAGTCATTTTGATCAATTTAAAATAAACACTGTGGTGTCAAATTGAAGTAATATGGTATTTATTCTGAAAAGTGAAGTTGCAACACAACCACACTGTCGCAAACAAGAAGTTCTGAAGATGACTTTACTGATTGCACTACAGTTGTACAAGATTTAATAATTCGGTACAGCCCTGTTTAGCTTTTTTAAAATATAAAAACAACTTTTAAACTTTTTTTTGTATAAATATGCTGCTTTTATGAGTAAAGATATAGTTAAGTGTAGTAAAGCACATTGCAAGAAAGCACTGTAACACAGTAAAAGTGTCTCTTCACCAACACACGTGATATTATGTGGGCCTAGTACATTTGGTGGATGGGCGTGTAGCGTGGGTTGTGCCTGCAGCTACAAACAAACTGGACAGTAAATAAGGTCTGCACGGAAAGCTACTCTAGAAGAATGTTGTAAACAGACCCCATGAACTTATATTGTCTTCATTGCTTCTTATAAAGCTGGTTACAGTGATAAACTAGGTAAGCATATGCAAGTCACACTTAATTGTCTTAAATATATCTACCCAATCGCTTATCCAACAAGAACATAAGAAAGCTTACAAGATCCCAGGGTGTCAGCTTCAACAACATTACTGGGGAGTTGATTCCAGACCCTCACGATTCTCTGTGTAAAAAAGTGCCTCCTATTTTCTTTTCTGAATGCCCCTTTGTCTAATCTCCATTTGTAACCCTTGGTCCTTGTTTTTTTTTTCAGGTTAAAAAAGTCCCTTGGGTCGACATTGTCAATACCTTTTAGAATTTTGATTGCTTGAATTAGGTCGCCACGTAGTCTTCTTTGTTCAAGACTGAACAGATTAAATTCTTTTAGCCTGTCTGCATATGACATGCCTTTTTAAACCTGGAATAATTCTGGTTGCTCTTCTTTGCACTCTTTCTAGAGCACAATATCCTTTTTGTAGCGAGGTGACCAGAACTGAACACAATATTCAAGATGAGGTCTTACTAATGCATTGTACAGTTTTAACATTACTTCCCTTGATTTAAATTTAATACTTTTCACAATGTATCCGAGCATCTTGTTAGCCTTTTTTATAGCTTCCCCACATTGTCTAGATGAAGACATTTCTGAGTCAACAAAAACTCCTAGGTCTTTTTCATAGATTCCTTCTCCAATTTCAGTATCTCCCATATGATATTTATAATGCACATTCTTTGATGCAAGCTGGTCAGGACATTCTTTAGCACAAGTGGTCAGAACGTGGCGTTATATGTACTCTAGCTGTATGCCACATTTACATTTTTATGTATAACTAAAGAACTGCTTACTCTGTCATGGGGTATCTTGTCTGAGGTATTGTTTAGGACCAGTTTTTTAGTGTGTCAGAATCTGGGGGTGTATGGTCTGTGTGTAAAACTTAGCTTTAAAAAACATGTTAATAAAAACAATTTAAAAAAATTGTTAACACCAATTGTTAAACAGTGCTTTACCAGCACAATCATTTTCCAGTAATAGACGTAGAACAAAAACACTTGTGTTTTTCAGTTTGCATGCATTGTAGTTCATGGTGGAGATTTGCTGTCTTTCATGTCACTGACAGCTCTTATTTTGTGTTGGCAGCCGAGGGATAGGATGAGATGGAGGGGGTGGTGAATGGGGATGGACAGCCTTGTTTATTCACTGTCTCAGTGGTTGTTTGATAGTATTTTGCATACAAAAACTAAACAGGCTTTGTCTTTCTGCATCTATTCTTGCTTATCTCTCTCCCCTGCTCAACCTATCGCCAGTGAAGGCCAGAATATTAGTAGCACGCAAAGTGTAGTCTACTGCAGGGATGGAAATGAGGCTCCCATTGCACAGCAGTTTGATCCTTTCCTTTTTTACTATGAGTGTAATAAGACACACCTGAGTTTGCTACCTCACCACTGGGGCTGATCAAGCCCACAGTAAAACCTGGAACGGGTGAAGCTGCTAATGCAATAGGAGTCTTATTTACATCCCTGTTCTGGGAGACACAGATGCCAGTTTACACACACAATCCCCCTTTTACAACTGAAACTGCAGTTTGGTATTCTCTTCTTCTTTACTAGGTAATTTCCAGTCGGTTTTCATTGCCTTTGCTGTAGGGAACTAGTTGAGAACTTGCAGAGCAGTAACATGTGTTTGGTAAACACAGTAGCATGGAGCCTCTGTTTACAGTGAAAGTTGTTATATTGATGTTTGATGGTTCCTAGCTCCTCAGTGACCTTGCATTATCCTGGCATCTGGGATATAACAAGGTGATTGTACATATTGTTATCAGGAAAGCACACAATGTTTACATACAATTTATTTTATTCACAATTCATCCCCAGTGCTTAAATTCTTCCCTAGCCTTGTCAGTAAAAAGTAGGTCAGTATTATGAAAATGTAGATCACTCCATACAAGATGCCAGCATATAATGACAAATTCTGACACTTATGCTAAAGAATGTTCTAACCAAGGTTTATCGCAATCGAATAAGCACTTTTTTAAGAGGTTTAGATTAAGATGCATTCCATAGTTTGTATTAGTCCTTGGCAAGTTTTATATCACAGGAAGACAAGCTGTCCAAGATACTTAAACAGTCATGTAGACGTGTACAGACCTGTTTAGCAGCACTATATCCCTGGGATAGGAATCCCAATTTGGGATGAGACAGTTAATTTTAAAGAAGCCTTGGATAGCACTCCTTTAAAGGGGGACCGTGGTGATGTCACTAGTTCTAAGAAAAAAAAATGTATTTGAACTTTGGTTGAGACTGTTTTTAATAAATCCTAACCATTTTGTTTCCTTCTGCAAATCAGATATCCGACAGCTACAGTCACCATCATGTCTGGGTCTCTCAGTAAAGCCACCAGAATGACTTCCACAGTCACGATTATCTCCACTCCTAGTTTCTACAACCCAACCAAAAAATTTGCACCAGTGGCCCCTCCCAAACCAAAATTTGGAGTATCAATGCCTAGCCACGCCCCTCTACCGCCCGTGGACCAATCCCAGGCTAGCCAGCCTCCAGCCGGCATAGTAACCCCTCCTCCCTCAAATCTTGTGACTTCATCAAGCTCCACCCTTCCAGGCAGCTCCAGGGCTATAATAGGTCGAGTTGGGGATGTCTCACTGCCGGCTCCGCCCCCTACAGTTGTAGAAGGTAAAGGACTTAATTGATTTATTATCATAGAACTACAAACATGGAGGTCAATTGTGTGTGTGTGTGTGTGTGTGTGTGATTCAATGGTTGCCACCATATTGATTTGATTTGTAGTTTCTTTTGGTAATTGCAAATTGATTTATATAGATTTTTTCCAGAAACTCCACACTAGTCTGGGAGAATAGCATGGGGACAGGTATTAGAAACTCATGCTAGTCTTGCACCAAGCCTTGAGTCTCAAAACTCCTTTTCTTTAGGACTGTTATTGACATGATCAAGTATAGTAGGTGCCAGGTCTGAGCAATGAGGACCCTTTCTAAATCTTCATTGAATTGTAATTCTCACCACCTATGAGTCTGGAGGTTTACTGCTGTGTAGTTACCCATCCAACTATAGGGGAGGAACAATTTTCTCCTATTTTCTGATCTGAATGCCCCTTTATCTAATCTCCTTGTTTCTTTTTTCACGCGGAAAAGTCAGTTGGGTCGACATTGTCAATACCTTTTAGACCTTTTAGAATTTTGAATGCTTGAAACAGATCGCTGCGTAGTCTTCTTTGTTCAAGACTAAAAAGATTCAATTCTTTTAGCCTGTCTGCATATGACATGCCTTTTAAACCTGGAATAATTCTGGTCACTCTTCTTTGCACTCTTTCTAGAGCAGCAATGTCCTTTTTGTAACGAAGTTACCAGAATTAAACACAGTATTCTAGGTGAGGTCTTGCTAATGCATTGTACAGTTTTAACATTACTTCCCTTGATTTTAATTCAACACTTTTCACAATATATCCAGGCATCTTGTTGGCCTGTTTTATAGCTTCCCCACGTTGTCTAGATGAAGACAAGTCAACATAAACTCCTACGTCTTTTTCATAGATTCCTCCTTCAATTTCAGTATCTCTCATATGGTATTTATAATGCACATTTTTATTGCCTGCATGCAGTACTTTACATTTTTCTCAATTAAATGTCATGTGCCATGTGTCTGCCCAGTTCTGAATGCTATCTAGATTATTTTGGATGACCTTTGCTGCTGCATCAGTGTTTGCCACTTCTATTTTTGTCATCTGCAAATTTAACAAGTTTGCTTACTATACCAAAATCTAAGTCATTAATGTAGATTAGGAATAGCAGAGGACCTAATATTGATCCCTGTGGTACACCACTGGTTACCTTGCTGTATTTTGAGTAATCTGTTCTATATAACTGTTCCCATACAAGATAGTCTGAGTCCAGGGCATGTCAGTTTCAAACAATAGAGTAATCATACTCTCAAAAAGAGACTCAAGACCCACCTCTGTTAGTCCCATAGACTGGCTTCTTTTGAGTTATAACAAAAGCTTCTAGAAACTTAAGCTACATACACAGGCATCGAAATAAGACTCCAAATGCATAGCAATTTCAGATGCAAGCTTGATTACCCCCAGTGTATAGGTAACCTGGCATGGGTAAAACTGCTATGCAATGGGAGTCTTATTTCAGTCCCTGTTTATGTAGTGGAATTATGTAAATTAGGGAGCCCGAAATGGTGGGGCATTAGTTAAGAAATGCAAGGAGGAGTAGAAAAGCAAAACAGTTTCTAAAGTACGGATAATACTGCATGGGTGGAAATAAGACTCCTAATGAATAGCAATTTCACTCATTCAAGGTTTTAAAATGAGCTTGATTAGCTACAGTAACAAGCTCAGGTGTGTCTTATTAAACTGTGGCACCAGGGTCGGATCAAACTGGTATGCAGTGAGAGTCTTATCTCCATCTCTGTATAAGTAACAAGCTCACGTGAGTCTTCTTAAACTTATATTAAAACCAGCAATGGAGCAAGCCACTATGCAATGGGAGTTTTATTTCCATCTGTGCTCTAGAGTGTAAGTAGAAACAAAGGGACAAGAAAGAAAGAAAGAAAGAAAGAAAGGCAATGGAGAGGTGAAATTTGGGCAGGTGCATTGACAAGTGAAAGCAGTGTTACTGCGTCTATTCCTACGGGATAACCAGTCATTAGCCGAGCTATTAATTCTGTGATTCTTCAGTGTATTTGAGCCAGAGGACTGAATTAGCTGTGTGCTGTTTAAATGAGTGGCCTTGCTGTGAAAAATGCAGAGATGCTGGTGTCAGCCTTGAGAGTTAGCAGCCATGTCTGTGCTTATATAAGAACATAAGAAAGTTTACAAACGAGAGGAGGCCATTTGGCCCATCTTGCTCTTTTGGTTTTTAGTAGCTTATTGATCCCAGAATCTCATCAAGCAGCTTCTTGAAGGATCCCAGAGTGTCAGCTTCAACAACATCACTGGGGAGTTGATTCTAGACCCTCACGATTCTCTGTGTAAAAAAGTGCCTCCTATTTTCTGTTCTGAATGCCCCTTTGTCTAATCTCCATTTATGACCCCTGGTCCTTGTTTCTTTTTTCAGGTCGAAAAAGTCCCTTGGGTCTACATTGTCAATACCTTGTAGAACTTTGAGTGCTTGAATTAGGTCGCCACGTAGTCATCTTTGTTCAAGACTGAATAGATTCAATTCTTTTAGCCTGTCTGCATATGACATGCCTTTTAAACCCGGAATAATTTTGGTCACTTGCACTCTTTCTAGAGCAGGAATATCCTTTTTGTAGCGAGGTGACCAGAACTGAACACAATATTCAAGATGAGGTCTTACTAATGCATTGTATAGTTTTAACATTACTTCCCTCAATTTAAATTCAACACTTTTCACAATGTATCTGAGCATCTTGTTAGCCTTTTTTATAGCTTCCCCACATTGTCTAGATGAAGACATTTCTGAGTCAACAAAAACTCTAGGTCTTTTTCATAGAGTCCTTCTTTAATTTCAGTATCTCCCATGTGATATTTATAATGCACATTTTTATTTCCTGCGTGCAGTACCTTACACTTTTCTCTATTAAATGTCATTTGCCATGTATCTGCCCAGTTCTGAATCTTGTCTAGATCATTTTGAATGACATTTGCTGCTGGAACAGTGTTTGCCACTCCTCCTATTTTTGTGTCTGCAAATTTAACAAGTTTGCTTACCATACCAGAATCTAAATCATTAATGTAGATTAGGAATAGCAGAGGACCTAATACTGATCCCTGTGGTACACCACTGGTTACCACACTCCATTCTGAGGTTTTTCCTCTAATAAGTACTTTCTGTTTTCTACATGTTAACCACTCCCTAATCCATGTACATGTTTCCTTGAATCCCTACTGCGTTCAGTTTGAGAATCAATCTTTTGTGCGGGACTTTGTCAAAAGCTTTAAGGAAATCTAAATAAACCATGTCATATGCTTTGCAATTATCCATTAGCGATGTTGCATCCTCAAAAAAATCAAGCAAGTTAGTTAGACACGATCTCCCTTTCCTAAAACCATGCTGACTGTCTCCCAGTACCCTGTTACCATATAGGTAATTTTCCATTTTGGATCTTATTATAGTTTCCATAAGTTTGCATATAATAGAAGTCAGGCTTACTGGTCTGTAGTTACCTGGTTCAGTTTTGTTTCCCTTTTTGTGGATCGGTATTACGTTTGCAATTTTCCAGTCTGTCGGTACCACCCCTGTGTCAAGAGACTGCTGCATGATCTTGGTTAGCGGTTTGTAAATTACTTCTTTCATTTCTTTGAGTACTACTGGGAAGATCTCATCTGGCCCAGGGGATGTGTTTATTTTAAGAGCTCCTAGTCCCTTTAACACTTCTGCCTCAGTTATGCTAAAGTTATTTAAAACTGGATAGGAACTGGATGACATGTGGGGCATGTTGTCAGTATCTTCCTTTGTAAAAACTTGTGAAAAGTAATCATTTAATATATTTGCTATTTTTTTTTCTTCATCTACGATTTTGCCATTTGTATCTCTTAGACATTTAATCTCCTCTTTGAACGTTCTCTTGCTGTTGTAATATTGGAAAAACATTTTGGAATTGGTTTTAGCCCCCTTAGCAATGTTCATTTCTATTTCTCTCTTGGCCTTTCTAACTTCCTTTTTGACTTGCGTTTGCAGTTCCGTGTACTCTTTCTGTGTACTTCCTTTTTGGTCCCTTTTTAATGCTCTGTAAAATGCCTTTTTTCGCTGAATATTTTTTTAAATTGATCTATTAAACCATTTTGGCAATTTAGTTTTACATTTAGATTTGTCTACTTTAGGGATGTAATTGTTTTGCGCCTCTAGTACTACATTTTTGAAGAACAACCATCCTTCTTCTGTGGATGTTTTCTCTATTTTACTCCAATCTACTTCTGTTAGTCTCTGTTTCATACCTTCATAGTTTGCTTTTCTAAAATTGTAAACCTTAGCTTTAGTCATTTTGGGGTTTTAAAAAACACTTCAAATGAGACCATGTTGTGGTCTGAATTTGCTATTGGTTCTCTGACCTCTGTTTTAGTTATTCTGTCTTCGTTTTATTTGAAAAGACTAAATCAAGGCATGCCTCCCCTCTAGTGGGTGCCTTGACAAATTGTGTTAGGAAGCAGTCATTTGTCATTTCCACCATTTCAATTTCATCCATCGTGCTACCCACCGGGTTTTCCCATTTGATATGGGGGAAGTTGAAATCCCCCATTAGTATGGCTTCTCCTTTGATACAAGCATTTCTCATGTCATTGTATAACTCATTATTTTGCTCACCGTCTGAATCTGGCGGTCTATAGCGTGCTTCTATTATTATGCCCTTTGAATTTTTGTCCGTTATTCTGACCCATATTGATTCGGCTTTGTTTTCTTTGTCCAGGTTTAACACCTGGGCTTCAAGACTGTTTCTTATGTATAGCGCTACCCCTCCTCCTCTTCTGTCCTGCCTGTCTTTCCTATACAGTGTATACCCACAAATTATTATATTATATTCGTCCCCATCACTCTCACTCTCAGACAACCAAGTTTCAGTAACACCTATCACACATACGTCCACTGCCCTGTAACCCTGTATTGCATCTAGAGCCAGACATGTTATGCTCACAGTTCATAATCAAGTTGATTGTTTTGTTTAACAAAGTTTAATAACTTCCAGACTACTGTTGTATGTACCAACAATTCATGTGCTACATAACAATGTGACCTAATAAGGTTATACCTCACTGAGTTATTTCTCCATTCTAAAATGTTTTGCTGGAACTGACACAGTACTGGGTCTGTTTCAGAGGAATTGTACAAAATATTGTATACATGTGGGAAATGAGCAATTCAAGTTTGTAGAAAATAGTATTTCAATTCTACTTTTATTTATTAATTTTTTATAAATTTTGCTTTAATTTAATTTTCCTACGTCTCTCTTCTCTCGCTCAGATTTCCCACCCCCTTTTCCGTCATTGGTTGACTGTGACCTGCCAAGCCCGCCTCCCTGTCTGGACAACACACCCCCTTCATTTGAGACTGCCCCCACCAGCTTCCCAGCTCCGCCTCTGCCACCGCCCCCCTTCGAGGAGCCCTTCCCAGCACCCCCCTCTGTTGTGAAGACCTTCCCTTCACCTCCTCCTCCCCCTCCTCCTCCTCCTCCCCTACCCAGCAACACTGGGAACCAGGTGCACAGGTCTATAGTGGAGGTGGAATTTTGATTATAGGGTTTATTTTTATTTATTTTTTGTTTGTTTTTTCACTTAGTAACTAATTCACACAGCGGGTTTAGGAGAATTCTAGTTTTTTCATTGCCCAATAACCCAGACAGAGGTGATGAATTAAATTACAGCTTGGTTTGGGCATTCCTTGGCACAGGTTATTGATAGCAAAAACATGTGTCTGTCTGTATGTAATACTGCTAGACAACTGCTTGACCAATTGCGATGGCATTCTTTATCACCGGTTGTAAGAGTATTGGAATATGGGGGTGTATGGAGACGCCTGTCTGTGTGATGGAGCCTGTATGTCTCTACTTGCGTCATGTGAAACGTGTATGCAGGTCATAGTGATTTTCTTTCCTTCTTTCTTTTTCATGATAGCGATAGCTCTGGCTTCGTATTGTGTGATTGTTTTTCTTTTGATACCAATAGCTCTGGTTTTGTATTGTATTGCATGGTCTCTGACAGTTTTGTATTTTAGAAATCGCACCAGAAGCAGACCAGTTTTGACCAGCAGCTGAATTCCCTGACCAGCATGCTGTCTGAAGTGGAGCAAAGCAACCCTTTCAAAAACACTGTGGTAGGTCTGTCTAAAGCACGTATCTCTACAGACGGCAAACAAGTAACCTATTTGTTTGGAATTGATTACCTGGATGCCATGCCTCTCTATAAGAGGCTGATCAATGAAGCAGATAGATTACATGCAGTGTCAGGGGAAACAGTCCTTTCATTTCATGCAGCAGGTTAAAAGTGAACAACTGTAGTGTGAGGTCAGTTATTTAATTTCTTTATCAGGCACTGATTCGATGAAAGTTAAAATAAGTAAATAAACACTTCATGCGCAATATGGGGCTTATGTGTTGTTTTGAAAGAATCAAATGTTATAGGAAATAGATCACCTTAGTAGGGACACGTGGCTAGTTTCACAGACCCCTATTAGCGCCAGTCATGGACCATCTTACCTAAAGTCAAATGAGATTAATGAAGTCCAAGATTAATGATAATCGGGTCTGTGAAACCAGCTGATGGTGTGTTAAAAGAGATGATCCTGGATGGACTGAACTTTTAGTCTGTTATGTACTTTCATTGTAAAAACAACCCCAAAACAAACAAAAAAAAAAAAAACGCATGTATATTTTGAGGTTGGCACAGGTGGAAAATCCGGAACCAGGTACCCGCTTTGAAAAATACCCGAGTACCCAGATCTTTTTGGGGTAATGATAAAAAATAAAAGACAAAATCACATATAATAATGTTAAGTGCATGATACATGTTTAAATACTATATAGTACACATGCATTTAGTTCCTTCAAATCTGTAGACTTGTGTAACCTTTTCAGTACTGGAAATAATAATAATAATAATAATAATAATAATAATAATAATAATAATAATAATAATAATAATAACTCAGTTTAAGTACAGTTATTAATGTTAAATGCACGTCATGCTGCAGGATTCTTTGCAACATGTATTGGCTGTTTTCGAAGTTCCCTGTTCGCGTTCATCTTCTTTCATACCTTTGTTGTTAATTTCTTGTAAAGACGTCGACATATCTGAATTGAGTTCATCTCAGTTTTCTTTTGAAACTTCTCCGCAATCATATGAAAATAATTTGTTATTTTCCAAACCTTGGTTTGACAAGTTTCCAGACTGTCTGGAAACGAGTAACTATGTACTGACTTTTAGTGAAATTTGCAGGGTATGGGATTTGTAGTTTTTAATGTGTGATTAACAGTGGGCAGTGGACACCAATAAATTACATTCCCTGGGTACATTACAATTGAGCTATGAAAGTTTAGATCTGTTTTTTTTTTTTTTTTTAATGTTTTATACTTTCAGCTGAAGAAAAATTAATGTTAATATTTTATAGTCAACCTTTAGGAATGTACCGTTCAGACAAGCACATTTTTAGTCGTACATGCGACCAAATTAGTGGCACTGTAGAGCCCTGTCATGTTGTTTTGTTTCCGATTTAGTTCCTGAGAAGTATAGTCGCCGCAGTTATTATTATTGAGGTGTACTTGCAGCTCGCTGTGTGTTATTGTTTTTTGTAATACATCCATATCCTATCAGTTAAGATAAGGCTAAATGCAAAAGTTTGTTTTAACATTTTCTTTCTTATGCTAGCCTGAGACCTGGGCTTACAACTGCATATTTTATACATATGCTTTAAATTCTCAAACTAATAAATTGAAACCCAGGTAGTAAAAAGAGACCCGGGTAGTAAAAGGAGACCCAGGTAGCATCAACAATTTAAAACCCGGGTTTTCGGGTACCCATGCTGACCTCTAATTTAGTGTGTGTGTGTGTGTGTGTGTGTGTGTTTGTGTGTGAGTGCTGGGACAAATACGAATACTCGAACAATTATTTTTTTTACATGTATTCAGATACAAAAACCAGATGTTTTGTATTCTCTACAAATGGCAAAAATACCTTGCACTTATTTACCGTCTCACCAGAATTTGCGTGACAGTTTCAAAAAATGGCAAGTGAAAAAGAGTTTAACTGCTATTTGGCATTCTTTGTTTTGTAGCTAATTCACTAAGAACTACACAACTTATTCTTTACTTTATTCTATTTTAACATGTTACGTATTGTAAGGTAAAGGCACACACAGGAGCCATGGCCATGCCCCCTGCCCTTGCTGCTGTGCTCTGTCTGCCTGTGTTCAGAGCAATATAATGCCTTTTGTTACTTTTTGAAAAACAAACAAATATCTAAATTGACTGGCTATCCAAACATGAAAATCCCCCCTTTGTCCCAGCACTAATGTGTGTGTGTGTGTGTGTGTGTGTGTGTCTGTATATATATATATATATATATATATATATATATATATATATTATATAATTATAGATATATATCATATAAATATATAATATATTAAATAAATAGAGAGAGATATATATATACACACACACTCTACCGGTCAAAAGTTTTAGAACACCTCCATTTTTCCAGTTTTTATTGAAATTTATGCAGTTTAATGTCTCAATGTACTCTGAAATTAAAGCATAGAACAAATAAACAATTGGAGATAAAAAAGAAATCATGGAATTGTTTTGTTTAACAAAATTTAATCTAAATTTTTGACTCAAAGTAGCCACCTTTTGCAGATATAACAGCCGAACACACTCGTGGCATTCTTTCTACAATGGAAATCAAATATTGTTCGGAAAGTTCTTCCCAACACTGTTGCAGAAGTTCCCACAAATGTGTTGCACTTGTAGGTTGCTTTGCTTTCACCCTTCTGTCCAGTTCATCCCAAACCCGCTCGATGGGGTTTAAGTCTGGAGACTGTGCTGGCCATTCCATGATTTGAAGCCTACCGTCTTGTTCTTTTCTTCTAAGGTAGTTCTGACATAGCCTGGAGGTGTGTTTTGGGTCATTATCTTGCTGTAGGATGAACCCCTGACCAACTAGGCGTATACCAGAGGGTATTGCATGATGCTGCAAAATGCTGTGGTAGCAGTTTTGGTTCAGGGTGCCACTCACTCTGTGCAAGTCGCTGACTCTGGATCCAGCAAAAGAGCCCCAGACCATCACGCTTCCTCCTCCATGTTTGACAGTTGGTGTCACACACCGAGGAACCATCCTTTCGCCTACTCGACGGCGTACAAAAACCCTGCGTGATGAACCGAAGATTTCAAATTTTGATTCATCGGTCCATAAGACCTTCTTCCAGTCTTCAGTAGTCCACTGGCGGTGCTTCATGGCCCAGGCAAGCCTCTTTTTCTTATTTTGCCATCTTAGCAATGGCTTTCTTACTGTCACTCGACCTGTCAAACCTGCAGCTCAAAGTCTTCTCTTCACAGTTGAAACTAAGACTTGCTTACTTCGACCAGTGTTAAGCTGTGCTTGAAGCTGTTGTCCTGTGAGCTGCCTATCACACAAGCTGTTGACTCTCAGAAACTTGTCTTCTGATTCTGTTGTGGCTTTGGGTCTGCCAGACCTCTTCCTGTCAGAGTTTCCTCCAGTTTCCAAGTGCCTTTTGATGGTGTAGGAAACTGTACTCACTGACACCTTGGCTTTCTTTGCAATTTCTCTAAAGGAAAGACCTACACTTTTAAGGGTTATAATGGTCTGTCTGTCTTCCTTTGTTAATTGTCTTTTTCTCGCCATTATGATAGCAATATATTACTTCCTGCAGTACAATACTGTCCAAATAATGCTGAAGAGGGTGTAGTAACACGGTCTGTTCCAACACTGCTTTTATACAGACAGAGGGTTTGTAAGTAATCAACAAAAGTTGGGACACCTGTAGGAATTGTTAGCATCAACATTCAAGGCTTAATTTACTTCCATTGCTGCAGAACAGTTGTAAGTTGATAACCCATTACTTGTTCCCTGAAAAAGGCCTTTTTGTATAACTCTGAAATGTACAATATTTTTCAGTTTTTGGTAACCTAAACTTTAACCTCTGGCAGTTTACCGCTTACCTTTGTACCATTTCAGGTTATTCACTGGACTTGAACTGCTTAAATTTCAATAAAAACTGGAAAAATGGGGGTGTTCTAAAACTTTTGATCGGTATTGTGTGTGTGTGTGTGTGTATATGAATATAATATATATTATATATATATAGATTCTATAGATATATTTTATATATACTAGATTATCATATATATAATTGACCTAGGGAAAAGATATAAATGACTAGGCTAATGGAAGTACCCTGTTGCATATTGCATTGCTTCAGATTGCTACTCTTTACTAAAAGTCAGTATATATAGATTCTACCAGTCCTAGAACTTTCCTGCCTTGCGTGTGACTGCTCTCATAAGAGCCCTAGCACTTATCCTGCTTGTCTGTAACAGTCACCTACAGTTACAATGGGAAAGGTGTCTGTATTGTTTAACTGTTTATAAATTCTCTCCTGTTGTTTTTTCTCTTGCAGTTTTCTGCTCAAGCCCCCCTCTCTTCTGCCGCCACCCCAGGTTCTGTAAAAGAGGTCTCAAAGCCTGTCAAATTCTCCCCCAAACCCGCTGCCCCGCCTCCCATAGCCCCCAAACCTGTTGTTGGGTGTCCAGCTGCTTCCTTTGATAGACCTGGCCCCCCTGCATGGGCTGCCCAAATCAAAGCCAGACAAAACCAGTCCAAAACCACACTCCCAGACACCCAGGCCACTCCCCCTCCCATGGCAGCCAATGAAAAAAAAAAAAATCAAGCTAGGTTTACCACGCCCCCAGTTGTAAACCAGGCTGCAGTGGCTCCACAACAAACTGTGGGACCAAAATGCTCACCCACTTCTGGTGGCCACACCTCTCAGCCAAGGTCTGCGCCACCATCTTCATCAGCTGGTCCACGGCAAGCTCCTCCCACTCTGGGGAAACCAGCAAAAGCCAACGGACAAGTGGTATGTACGTGTGTGTGTGTGTTTTAAATTTAAACAATTATTTACTGTGTAGGTTAGATTTAAGTTAAATATGTATTGTTGATCCCCATTTCACTGTATTATGGGACAAGACCACTGTCTGTCTTACTAAATTAATAGAAGTGAATCTGTCCAGTCGACCCTCTTTTCCAATTCGGTATCTCCTCTCCCCCAGCCGTTTGCAGGAGTGTCGGCTCCGGGTCCGGGCGCCGCCCTCACTATGAAGGAGGTGGAGGAGTTGGAGAAGATGACTCGGAGATTTATGTTGGAGATGGACAAGCCCCCTGTCATTGAGACTCCGATTACAGGTAAGATTACCGGATTTCAACTCAATAACACTGATGAAGTCACTAGAGCCCAAATGCTTATGTGATTGACTCAGTTTATTCTAGTTTCAGTAACACTAACGAAGGCACAAGCCCATACACTTGTCTGCTTGACTCAGTTTATTCTACTTTCACTGCAGTAACTTATCTTCCTCTTTTTTTCCCGCTCTGAGTCATGTGTTTCCAGCTCCCAGGCTCTCTCCTCTCCAACCCCCACTCCTCACTCTCTCTCTGTCATGTGGCTTCTGCTCCCAGCCTCTCTCTCCTCTCTAACCCCCTCTCCTCTGTCTCTCTGTTGTGTGGCTCCTACTCTCTAACCCTTTCTCCTCTCTCTCTGTCTTGTGGCTCCTGCTCCCATCTTCTCTCTCCTCTCTAACCCCCCCTCTCTCTCTCTGTCATGTAGTTCTTCCTCCCAACCTCCTCGCTCTCTCTCTGTGGTGTGGCTCCTGCTCCCATCCTCTCTTCTGTCTAACCCCCCCTCTCTCATGTGGTTCTTCCTCCCAACTTCCTCGCTCTCTCTCTGTCATGTGGTTCCTGCTCCCAACCTCTCTCAATTCAGTTCTATTTTTTCAATTCAATTCAGTGGTGCATGACTAACAATTAGCAGTGTTGCCAAAGCAATTACATAATGCATTAAACAATATATCATGTAAACATTATGAACATTCATTTACAAGATAAATAAAAGTAAGTTAATTGCAAAAATAAGTCAACTAAATAAAAGTAATAAATACCCTATTACTTTGAATTAGCACCGCCCTCAGATTAAATCCACTCTCAATAAAGAAATGCAGAGGTATTTTTTTTCTACCCCCGAAGAGCCTCAATCCACCATATAACAAACTAATGTACACACACCTTAGTAAACACATTGTATTTTATGGTACAGTCCTTCACGGCTTTTTTTTCCCCAGTAGAGTTCGGTGCCAAAACAGCAATAAGGATTAAACAAGGGCTGTCTGTTTACCTTGCCCTCAGCTTGGATGGTGAAAACTTAAACTCAGGAACTTAGAGCTTTGCCGGTCACTCTAAGCAAAAACTCTAATAATAAAAAAAAAAAAAAAAAAAACTGCTTCCTATCTATGAGAAGATTTAGTTTTGGTTTCTCTAACAAATTACAAACAAGCAGGTAAATTACAGTGAAAAAAAATAAATAAATAACAGAGTAGGATATATTTTAGTTTTAACAGAAATCAAACCAATATTCAGAGGTAATATTTTTCATTAAATAAAACAACAATTTTTTTAAAGAATATGTTCCCTTTTTGGGAGTATTTATTACATTTGAGGACATCTCTGTCTCGACCTCTCCTGTCTTGCAGTGACCACACAGTCCGTCTCTCTGGGCCGGCCAATTTCGATGTGGTCACTGAGCCTTTAGTTGCTCAGGATCTGCCTCTGCTTTGTATCTCCTGACAGTGGAGAGATACTTTGCTAGGGTAGATTTTCGTTTTAAGGCCCGATTAGCAGTCAAGTTTATTTTGGGATTTGGTTTCATTTTCCCAATGTTCCACATAGGAGCTTTTGATTTGTTTTACAGTTTGATTGATTCTGGCAGAGCTTTAGCAGTGTTGTCCTGAGGCTGGTTAGTGTTAGTGTGGGTTAGTGCAGTGAGCTTCAGGACCAGCTGGCTGAGGGAACTCTTTTCTGGGCTGAGCTCTTGGGTTTGAAGGGCCTTGTACTGGAGTGAGTCTGGGTCACTTTTCCTCAGATGCATCCAGAATTTGAGCGCTCTTTTCTGTATGGAGATGAGTAGTGGATAGCGGCCTAATTCAGTCCTGCATGCTTGGTTTGGTGTTTTACGTTGGACTTGTAATATTGTTTTGCCAAATTCAGCATACAGAGTTTCTATTGGATGTTTGTTCAATTTTTTGTAATCGTGTTGAATGATTGGACTCCACATCTCACTTCCATATAGGTCAATGGGGTGGATTACACTGTCGAATCTTTTTAGCCAGATTCTAGTAGGTATATTTATTTTGTATAGCCTCCTTTTGATATCATGCTCCCAACCTCTCTCCCCTCTATAATCCCCTCTCTGATTTTGTCGTGTGGTTTTTCCTCCCAAACCCTCTCTCCTCTCTCTCGTCTTTTTAAACCCCCACCCTTCCCCCCCCCCCCCCCCCACCCCCACCCCCCCCCCCCCCCCCCCCCACCCCCCCCCCCCCCCCCCCACCCCCCCCACCCCCCCCCCCCCCCCCCCCCCCCCCCCCCCCCCCCCCCCCCCCCCCCCCACCCCCCCCCCCCCCCCCCCCCCCCCCCCCCCCCACCCCCCCCCCCCTCTCTCTCACCTGTTCCGTTCTTGTTCCCAGCCTCTCTCTCCTCTCTAACTCCTCTCCTTTTCCCTCCCTCTCAGAGTCTTGTGGCACCTGCTCCCAGCCACTGTCTCGGTCCCAGCCTGCAGTCAGGGCGATGGACTGTGTCTTCCACACGGAGTGCTTTGTCTGCCTGGGCTGCAGCAAGCAGCTGCAGGGCCTGCAGTTCTACGAGGTGGAGGGGCGGCCCCAGTGCGAGGACTGCTACACTGTGAGCGTGTCTGTCAGTCTGTGTACTGTAACAATCTATGTATCAATGTGTGAGAGAACTTCTACATTGAGTGTCGAATTATCTGTCACTACTGACGGTATCTGTCACTGTGTGTCACAATATACCAGGTGTGTGACAGGACTGTAACACTGCAAGTCTCTTATTGCTCTGTCAGTGTTTGTAGTGGAGTTTTTATGCCACCTGGTGTTGAAATAAAGCATTGCAATTTTCTCGTTCTTTGTCACAGAATTTAGTAAACAAAGACAAGACAAGAAAATCATTGTGACTAGAAATCTGATGTTTTATCATTTCATTTTAACTGGCTGCCCTTTTGAGAGAGGTCACAATGTTACGTGATTTCTCAGGAACCAAGAAGCAAAACAAAAACACATGTAGAACCCCACGGGTCAGTGCAATGTACTTTTGAATTTAGTACAGACCTGGGGACTAAAGAGCATGCTAGCTGGTACAGTACTATATGAGGATCACCTCCAGTTAATCCCAAACTCTGTACCATCTCAATACCAAGAGCAATGTAAAAACACAGGGCTGGCGTCGGAACCGGCTGATCCTGAACTTCAGCACAGACATAAAAGTTAAACTGATCATTCCCTTCCTGTGTGTGTGAGTGAAGGAGGGGGCAGAATTAATCATAATAGTTCATCTATGTTCCTCCTACTTTTAAACAAAAACTATTATCATTGTTGTCTGACTATTTTATTTTAATAAACCTTAGCAAATATAAACTATCCAATTAAAATTAATTAATAAACAAATGTAGGCAAAACTTGTTGTAATTAATACATCATTCATAATTAATAATTTGTTTTGAAGAAAAGAATATTCTAATTAATTACAAATTGTACTAAAATGATCCAGTCTGATGGATAACATTACACCACAGGTTCATTTGTCCCGATCGCACCAGATCTCATTCACTACATTTTTGTCTCATGGGTGTTATTTTCCACTCGCACACAACAAATGTAGTTATAAATTAACCCCTGAATTACACTATATACATAAGAGGTTTTCTTTACAGTTCTGCAATATATACTGTAAAAACCTCGCAAAAAAATGACATGCAATCATGCTTATATGGAAGTGACCCTTTAGGCAATGGCAACTGTGAGATAGATAACAAGGTCATACACTAAATGTTTAAAAGAGCAAAACATTTATTTTGTTGAATGCATCCAGGATTACATTGCAGCTGTGGATGACACCTACAAGGATTCCATCTCCATACAGTTATTCCAGCTGTGGTGATTATAGTATTGTAACATATATCCTATGAGTAATTACTGATAATTTATAAGAAACAATAAGATACAATTACAAAATAATGAAAGAATGTTTCAATCATTGGCTTTTTATAGACAGTTATATTCATCACATTTCATTGAATTACCGGTAGTTTGGTAATAAGTTAAGCAGTGCTGCTGAGAAGATCTAGTCTAAAGAATTGTTGGGTGACTTTATATCTGCTTTCCACAACTCAAGGGGGCAGACAGCTGTTATGTTGTGTTCATTGCAATTGAGATCATCTTTAACACCCACCTGCAGACTAGCTGAGGGTTAGTTCATTGGCAGTGGTAATATCTTGCAGACTGTGGTTAGCCCTGTCATCTGTACTAACTAAGAGATGATCTACAGCAGTGGTGTCCAATCCTGGTCCTGGAGAGCAGGTGTTCCTCCTGGTTTTTGTTCCAACTGTACTCAAAATTACTTACTTGGACCAATTAAGTTCTTATAGAACTTAATTGGTCCAATGAATTCATTTACGGTACTGTTGGAACAAAAACCTGGAGGGACACTGGCCCCCCAGGACCAGGATTGGATACCGCTGATCTGTAGTTAGTACGCTACTGTGAGCTCTGAGGCCTGCAAGCAAGCTAGCAGCCAGTTAGTCTGAGTAATTCCTTGCTGGTGATGTACACAGCTCTGGTCTTGTATTCATATCTCTGTTTTGTTTTTGTTTGTTTTTTTCCCTCAGAGCACCCTGGATAAGTGTGCCTTGTGCAAAAAGACGATCACAGACCGCATGCTACGTGCCATGAGTAGTGCGTATCACCCAGCATGCTTCACTTGTGTGCAGTGCCACTGCTCCCTGGAGGGGGTGCCCTTCATCACTGATGATGAGAATCAGCCCTTCTGTGTGGACGACTACCACAGGTACCGACCAGCCCCCGGCAACCTCCTCCCTCCTTGACCAGCCCTCCTCCCTAACCAGCCACCAGCAGCCGCCTCACTCCCTCCCTCCCTCCCTCCCTGACCAGCTTCTTCGCTGACCAGCCTGAGCAGACGTCTCCATCTCTCCCTGACCATACTCCTCCCTGACCAGCCACCAGCAACCTCCTCCCTCCCTCCCTGACCAGCCCCCAGCAGCTTCCTCCCTCCCTCCGTCCCTGACCAGCCCCCAACAGCCTCCTCCCTCCCTCCCTGACCAGCCCCCAGCAGCCTCCTCCCTCTCATGCTGTGCATGTCAAAAAAGACATGAGTTACAAAGGGTTAGCATACAGCCACACCATCCCACATTCCACAGTGAGATACATAGAGATGTGGCCTAGAGGTTGGAGGGAGGTGTGTCTTGTATACTTACGTAAAAAAAAAAAAAAAAAAAATCATGTGTTGTAATACCAGGTCAATAAGACTGGTCTGCAGTTCTAGGGATGCATTTTTATAACTTTGTCATTTTTGCGGATCTGCTCAAACATATCTGGTTATTTACTTCACATATTTGGGAAAAGTCAAGAACGGACATGTGAATGGGATTCTCTAACTCAGAGTTATTTGAATTTTAAACACTAAAATGGTCAAATTGACCAGCTTGGTGGTTCTAGTGTTAAGACTAGTGTTAAGGTCTGTGAGCAGATCAGTTTTGCAATATTAACTCAAGCTGTAATTCTGTTTAATCGATCAAACGATTAAATGTTTTACATGCTTTTTTCAGTATAGTTGTCACATTGCTGTTCCCATGCAGTATTCAGCTCAAGTGGTTCACTGTCTCCCCTCCTCTTTCAGGCGCTTCTCTCCACGCTGCTGTTCCTGTCAGGACCCCATCATGCCGGAAACCGGTAAAGACGAGACTATCAGAGTGGTGGCGCTAGAGAGGAACTTCCATCTCAAGTGTTACCGCTGCGAGGTACAGCCTGTTTGCCTGTCCGTCTCCTTTCTTTCTTTCTTTCTTTCTCTCTCTGTCTCTGCCTCCTGTCTGTGTAGTTAGAGGAAAAGTTTATTTAACCTGTGTTTTCATTAACCAGTCAGGAGGGGAAGCATATTTGTGTTGCACAGGCTTCAGTTCACCTATGAGCTTCATTGCACAGTGCAACGGCAATATGCTTTCCCACCTCGCTTCAGAAAGTCTGCCTTGTCAGAGACCGCTTTTGCTGGAATAGTTAGTAAGCTTGATCAATAACAGTTAATTTGTATAACAGGGAATGATAGCTAACACACAGGGACATAGTAGAGTTTTGTCTGTGTGCGGTGCGCTATGCTGTATTGAAGTGTGTGTCTGTGTCTCCTCCTGCAGGACTGCAATTGCCCACTGTCCATCGAAGCTGATGAGAACGGCTGCTACCCGCTCGACGGGCGCATTCTCTGCCTCAAATGCCACACCCACCGTGCCAAGCAAGCTGCGACCTGATTGGCTCACATGCTGAGATGATTCTAAGATTCTTAAAGGGGTAGAAAACCCCCCAAAAATAACAACAAATAATTTTCTTCCTTCTGATTCACATAACGACTTTCTGTCTTGCCAGTCCCCTCATACATTCTACTTGTCTTTACTTTCTTACAATGAAGTCCTTTTAACCTTCTGTCACCACCCCCACACTGTAGATTCACTGGCCCTGTGCAGCAGGTATTGGGACCCCACATCCTGACACCCCCCACACTGTAGATTCACTGTCCTTGTGCAGCAAGTATTAGGACCCAACATCCTGACACCCCCACACTGTAGATTCACTGTCCCTGTGCAGCAGATAATGTAACAATAAATGAATGTGGTAAATGAAAAGATTTGCAGGAGAATGAGGAGGGTGCAAATCACAAGAGTGGAGAACGTGTTGTATAGCCTTGCTTATTTACCCTTTTTAAGCCAGCAAGTCTCATGTCAGAGAACTTCATACATCTAAAGGTAGGCTACCAAGGCTTCTGTAAAATCCATTGTCTTACATTGCCTTATTGTGATTAGCATTATCACAGGTTGCTCTTAACCCCCCCCATTTCTGTTGATGAGCTTTTGTTTTTTTTTTGCAGTTGCAGCGTTTCCTTCCTGGTACCTAATCACCTCCTGTGTGGTAGCTCGCTTGCAGTCATAGTCATATGACTGACAGCACAGGATAGTGACGACAATTATTAGCGTATATCATTGTGGTAAAAAAAAAAAAAAAAAATGGTAAGGATTTTAAGAGGAGTGGTAATGCTATTGGTGCAAGTTAAAGTAAGAACATTGATTTTAAAGCTTTGGCTAGCAACCCTTTTAAAAGAGGACCAGTGATACTTCATCTACTAAACCTGCTAATTATTGTGCTTGCTGATCTGCAAACAAAACAAAATGCAACAGGTAAATTAAATATCAACAGCAATATTAGGAGTGTTAGTTTCTTCAGAAACCCAAGTAGCCAATGAGAAAAACTGCACAGCCACCACAGCTAATATATATGTATTTGTTCTTTCTGTACACTGTTACTGTATTCTACAAACCAGCACAGAAAAGATTGCCAAGGTTAAACAAGTATTGTACTGTATTACTGCATCACTATATTCTCATCATTACAAACATAATTATTGTGACTTTGATTTGTTTCCTTGAATGTTTACTTATTTGTGTTTCTTTTGGGGCCACATCTGTATAATCAATTTGTTGACAAATAGTAAATAAAATAAATAAATGCAAGCTGCTTCTTTTTTTTAAAATATTTTTTATCAAATAAATGTTTGTATAAGAGAACCACTTGTCCAATTGTGATGAAACTTGTTAAGGACATTCTACAGCACCACCTATGGAGGGTGTCAGAATCTGGGAGTTCACAGAAGAAGGTATGACCTAATGATAGTGCTATGACACATGAGTCAGTCCCATGGTGTACACACTATTGACAGTGCTCTCTGAATTATTGATGGAGACCAACTGAGACTCTGGATACTGGAACTGTGGGAGAGAGAAGGGAGAGAAATAGGAAGGCCACTAAGATATAGTGTAGCATCTCTGTCTGGCCCTGGGTCAACAAAAGTGGCATAATGTTGAAAAATAGAATCAAAGTAATAGTGTTATTTAAATCAATCAATCTATTTTATATAGTGCCTTTCATAGTGGATGACCATCACAAAGTGCCTGTATGCAGTAACAACAGATGCAGTAACAACAACAAAATCTATAATACTTCAAATACAGAGAAATGCATAATACATGTGTAGCCCTGCTGCAAATTTGTGCTTTTCCTTTAAATAAAAATGTTGTATTTCTTGTAACATAGTTAGAATGCACCAGAATTACATTTACTAGCGTGCTACACCTAAACACAATTCTATTGGACAGGTTTCCCCTCTGAACCAATTAGCCAACAGGTAGTGGAATTTGGGGGTGGGACTTAGCATTTTGATTGGGTTTGTGCGAGAGAGAGAAAGAAGGTTCGAGAGAGTGCGAAGGAACAGGCGCAACAGGAGGGCGTGAAAGAAAAGTTTTATAGTAAAAGAAATATTATCTGAACGATATATATTTTGTACTTTATTAGCAGAGTATAAGAGGCTAATATATTTCAGTAAACCAAATGTTTGCTGTAGGTAGTCACCATTTTATGGTATAGTCTTTTTTGTTTATTCATTTACTTTTCTGCGGCGTCTGGAACTGCTGCTGAGACCCAGATAGCACTCGGGGTGACCAGGAGAAAGCCCCGAGTACCTGTGGCCACGTTGGAAAAGAAGATTTTTCCAGCTGTCGTTGTGTTTATTGTGTCCTTCTACGAACTTACCTTGGAAGCAAGAAACGGAACTGTGTTGCTGGTCGTGAGTACTGCTTGCATTCAAAAAAATGTTTTTTGAAAGTATAATTTTGTTGCTTATTTGACGTAAATAAATGAAGTGGCATTTTGTTTTTTTTATTATTGCCACTACCTACCCGAGCGAAGGTTCAGGCCTGCAACTTGATATTTCTTTTATATTGGTGCACGTGTGTGTGGGCCCACTGTAGTGCAAGAGTTTAATTATTTTGCATAGCAACGCATATTATTTAAGAGTAAATATATTATTTGTAATATTGATTGTATGTTATTTATTTTAATACCTAGCCTTTGTTTATTGTGTGTGTGTGTGTGTGTGTTGTGTGAGTGGATACTGGGGTTAGTATTTGATAATCAAGCTAACAGAATTGGATCTGTTCAGTCTTGAACAAAGAAGACTACGCGGCGACCTAATTCAAGCATTCAGAATTCTAAAAGGTATTGACAATGTCGACCCAAGGGACTTTTTCGACCTGAAAAAAGAAACAAGGACCAGGGGTCACAAATGGAGATTAGACAGAGGGGCATTCAGAACAGAAAATAGGAGACACTTTTTTACACAGAGAATCGTGAGGGTCTGGAATCAACTCCTGTGATGGAGAGAGAAAGGATCAATGCTGTAAATCTCCCTCCCGATTAGAAAGGGCGCTGTGTAAGGGGGAAGGTAAGCTGCCTCCTAGAGCTGCCACCTCGGTGGTAGGTGGAAACCGGAAGGTGACCATATTAGGAGGGGCGCGTAGCTGCAAGTACTCAGGATGATTCCATTGCAGTCAGCTGCGGGGCAGCCCTCTATTAGGGAAATCATGGCAACGCGGTGACTGAGGGGAGGAGTTTGCTGGGTAAAAAGGGGAACAGCTACGGCAAAACCTCCGCTTACTCTAAAGAATGAAAATAGACGGCCGGAGCCTGTACTGATTTATTTGTGTTTTTTGGATTACATGTGTTTTGTGTTGCAGAGGAGGAGTGAGCCGCGGACCGGCAAAATACAGAGCACGTCCCTGCACAGCGCAGCACAGCACTGCACAGCACAGCACCGCATCACTCACAGCACCACGTTTTCAGCACCAAGAGCACTGTGTTCACGGAGAACATGGGGACGGACAAAGTCACGTTTTTGTTTACTTTTCATTTTTATTAAGAAGAACTGCCGTGTACCCCCCAATACCATTGTTGGTAAAGGGGTGGACTTATTTGTACTGGTGTTATTTTTGTTATTATTAAAACACACAGACTGTTTTGGGAGAAAGATTGTGTGGACTTTCTTCATTCACTGCACCTGACCACAACTCCCCAGTAATGTTGTTGAAGCCGACACCCTGGGATCCTTCAAGAAGCTGCTTGATGAGATTCTGGGATCAATAAGCTACTAACAACCAAACAAGCAAGATAGGCCGAATGGCCTCCACTCGTTTCTAAACTTTCTTATGTTCTTCTAATAATTCCTATTAAGGGGTGCACATGTATTTAGATGTCCCTTACATAGGTGGAGGCACCGCATTAAAGAAACAGTACACATATATCTCTAACAGACAAATTCTAATTTAAATAAGTATTGGGAACCCAGGCCTCGTCACTTACAGTGAGTTAGGGGTTGTGTACTCCAGACTCTAACAGGAGTGGGAGGGGCGTTACATAAATGGAGGCACCACTGGGATGGACTATTTGTCATTTTGTTAGAGAACAGAGTGTCTGTATTCACTCAGTAAGCCCTATATTGAATGCCAGTGCATCATGAATCAGTCAGTCAGTACCGCTGAGCGAGCATAACTGCTTAATTAATTGGTGCAGAGGTGAAGAAATAGACTCTGCCCATGCAGTATTAGTGATTGGTATACCGGAATGTACTGATATAGCCATTATTGAAGAAACCATGCCCACTATTAAGGTGTTTGGACGCGTGAGAGTAAGAGGGAAAACATTTAATGCCCTTACAAAGAGTTTAATGGTATTGTTAGAGTGCTCTCGAATAGAGGACCTAGATCAGGTCCCCAATGAAGTACTGCCACCTGGTGATCATGCGGCCTGGATGCTAGTGGTAGCTGATGGAGCAACAATTGATTCTGGTGAAGGTATTCCAACCTCAAGCTGTAAGGAGAAGCTTACAAAGCTGCTGCAGGAAGAAGGGAAGACGTTACGTGAGGCCCAGACTCTCTACCCAGCTGAAGCATTGCAAACCACATCCCCTGAAGCCATAATTTGTGCAGTTGGAGACGTTTTTGAGAAAACGGCAAAATCACACAACGAGAATAATGCGTATCGGCAGTTACAAACATTCTCAGGAAGCATTCCTATTCCCTTGGGAGAGGAGAGTTTTGATAGTTGGATGGATCAAGCCTGTCTCATGGTTCAAGAGTGTGACTGCTCCAGCAGAGAGAAAAGGAAGAGAATCGGGGAGAGCTTGAAAGGACCTGCTTTGGAGATTATTCAAGCAGTGAGGGATTATTCAAGCGATGGACTACCTGGAAGCACTTGAACACACGTTTGGATCATAAGAACATAAGAACATAAGAAAGTTTACAAACGAGAGGAGGCCATTCGGCCCATCTTGCTCGTTTGGTTGTTAGTAGCTTATTGATCCCAAAATCTCATCAAGCAGCTTCTTGAAGGATCCCAGGGTGTCAGCTTCAACAACATTACTGGGGAGTTGATTCCAGACCCTCACAATTCTCTGTGTAAAAAAGCGTCTCCTATTTTCTGTTCTGAATGCCCCTTTTTCTAAACTCCATTTGTGACCCCTGGTCCTTGTTTCTTTTTTCAGGCTGAAAAAGTCCCTTGGGTCGACACTGTCAATACCTTTTAGAATTTTGAATGCTTGAATTAGGTCGCCACGTAGTCTTCTTTGTTCAAGACTGAACAGATTCAATTCTTTTAGCCTGTCTGCATATGACATGCCTTTTAAGCCCGGAATAATTCTGGTCGCTCTTCTTTGCACTCTTTCTAGAGCAGCAATATCTTTTTTATAGCGAGGTGACCAGAACTGCACACAATATTCAAGATGAGGTCTTACAAGTGCATTGTACAGTTTTAACATTACTTCCCTTGATTTAAATTCAACACTTTTCACAATGTATCCGAGCATCTTGTTAGCCTTTTTTATAGCTTCCCCACATTGCCTAGATGAAGACATTTCTGAGTCAACAAAAACTCCTAGGTCTTTTTCATAGATTCCTTCTCCAATTTCAATATCTCCCATATGATATTTATAATGTACATTTTTATTTCCTGCGTGCAGTACCTTACACTTTTCTCTATTAAATGTCATTTGCCATGTGTCTGCCCAGTTCTGAATCTTGTCTAGATCATTTTGAATGACCTTTGCTGCTGCAACAGTGTTTGCCACTCCTCCTACTTTTGTGTCGTCTGCAAATTTAACAAGTTTGCTTACTATACCAGAATCTAAATCATTAATGTAGATTAGGAATAGCAGAGGACCTAATACTGATCCCTGTGGTACACCGCTGGTTACCACACTCCATTCTGAGGTTTTTCCTCTAATCAGTACTTTCTGTTTTCTACATGTTAACCACTCCCTAATCCATGTACATGTGTTTCCTTGAATCCCAACTGCGTTCAGTTTGAGAATTAATCTTTTGTGCGGGACTTTGTCAAAAGCTTTCTGGAAATCTAAATAAACCATGTCATATGCTTTGCAATTATCCATTATCGATGTTGCATCCTCAAAAAAATCAAGCAAGTTAGTTAGGCACGATCTCCCTTTCCTAAAACCATGTTGACTGTCTCCCAGTACCCTGTTACCATATAGGTAATTTTCCATTTTGGATCTTATTATAGTTTCCATAAGTTTGCATATAATAGAAGTCAGGCTTACTGGTCTGTAGTTACCTGGTTCAGTTTTGTTTCCCTTTTTGTGGATCGGTATTACGTTTGCAATTTTCCAGTCTGTCGGTACCACCCCTGTGTCAAGAGACTGCTGCATGATCTTGGTTAGCGGTTTGTAAATTACTTCTTTCATTTCTTTGAGTACTACTGGGAGGATCTCGTCCGGCCCAGGGGATTTGTTTATTTTAAGAGCTCCTAGTCCCTTTAACACTTCTGCCTCAGTTATGCTAAAGTTATTTAAAACTGGATAGGAACTGGATGACATGTGGGGCATGTTGTCAGAATCTTCCTTTGTAAAAACTTGTGAAAAGTAATCATTTAACATATTTGCTATTTTTTTTTCTTCCTCTACGATTTTGCCATTTGTATCTCTTAAACATTTAATCTCCTCTTTGAATGTTCTCTTGCTGTTGTAATATTGGAAAAACATTTTGGAATTGGTTTTAGCTCCCTTAGCAATGTTCATTTCTATTTCTCTCTTGGCCTTTCTAACTTCCTTTTTGACTTGCGTTTGCAGTTCCGTGTACTCTTTCTGCGTACTTTCTTTTCGGTCCTTTTTTAATGCTCTGTAAAGTGCCTTTTTTCGCTGAATATTTTTTTTAATTGATCTATTAAACCATTTTGGCAATTTAGTTTTACATTTAGATTTGTCTACTTTAGGGATGTAATTGTTTTGCGCCTCTAGTACTACATTTTTGAGTCCCCTGACTCCCCTGAGTCTGGTGAGGATCTTTATTTTTCATTTAGATCATTAAGACAACAGCCTGGAAAAAAGCTGTCTGATTTTCTGAGGAGGCTAGAGAGGTCTTTAAAGAAAGTAGTGTTGAAAGGAGGTATTGCGTCAAGCCGCATTGATCTTGTGCGCATTGAACAGCTTATACGAGGTGCTACTGAGTCTGAGCTGATGCTGATACCGCTGAGATTAAGGGAAAGGAAGGATAACCGCCCTGCGTTCCTGACTGTCCTGAATGAAATCCGCGAAGAGGAGGAGCAAGAAGCTGCTCGTCATAAACTGAGCACCAGTGTAAAGCAGATACAAGTCAGAGATGACGAGAACCTGAAACAGTCTGAGTTTCGTGAACTGAAAGCTCAAGTTAGAGCTGCAAACTGGGTTTGTTGCCATGATGATGCAGCATAGTCAGTCAAAGGAATCAAGTGTTACCAGAAGTCAAGCAAAGAAGGTTAAGCCTGTTACATTGCAGCCTGATCAAGACTGTGAGATAGAAGCATTGAAGCGTCAGGTACAAGACCTGCAGCAGAAGGTCACTGTGTTGAACATGACACCAGTACCAGTACTGGAGCAGCTCGTGCCCACAACAGCAGTAGACCTCAGGCAGCTAAAGGTTCTGGGGATTACTTCTTCTAGGCTGCGGAGAAGATGGGCATATTGCCAACAAATGCAGCACACCTGAAAATCTTGCTAGGGTGACTCAAAAGTTCATTCATTCCCTGCGTAAGATGAAAAGTGAACAGAGAGGGCCAGGCAAGGAGCCTGCCGAGTCTCCTAATGCGAACTGCTCGGTCAGGAAGAATGCAATAGCCTTAAAGAAGACATGCCACCTTCCCAAAGGGCTAATAGCACCATCATCAGTGATCACAGTGAAGATTTGTGGACGACCATGCAGTGCTCTGCTAGATAGTGGTTCACAAGTGACCATTATCTTTGATAAGTGGTACTTTCGGTTTCTACCACACCTGCCCATTTACCCAGTCGAAGGATTGGCCATCTGGGGCCTGAGTGACACCAGCTATCCCCATAGAGGATACACAGTAGTAGATTTAGAATTTCCCAAAGATGTTGCAGGAATTCAAGAGTCTGTTTTGGCTTTGATCTGCCCAGAACCATGTAGCCCTGAACAGGTACCTGTCATATTTGGGACTAATACAAGTATGTTTCAGCATCTAGCCAAAACCTGTGAAGAAACAGCTGGCCCTGACTTTGTTACCTCTTTGCATATCCACCCTTTGTGTTCTCAAGCTTACAGAAAACAGCGGGAACCAAAGAGTAAACAGCAAGACGACTGCATCAGTCAAGTAAAGTGGTTGGGCTCGGTACCACTAACTATTGCACCCAGAAGTGAGTGTAATGTTATCTGTGGAGTCCGCAGTCCCCAGCCGCTGGAAAAGGGCATCTTCATGATTGAGACACCGCCTAACATAGCACTGCCAAAGGGGGTGTTGGTACAACCAGGAATCCTACCAGCCTCAGCCATTGATGTCAACAGGCTTACTGTTAGATTGAGGAATGAATCGATGAAAGAAACCCCATTGCCTAGTGGAACAGTGCTGGCCCACCTATACAAGATGGACACAGTAGCTCAGGCTCAAAGACAGGACCAACAGATACCTGCCCTTGATCCCCAGCTGTTTTATTATTTTGGGACATCTCCCATTCCAGAGACGTGGAAGGAGAGATTGAGCACATAACTGTCTGAACGAGCCAATGTATTCTCAACTCATGAGTGGGACGTGGGACTCGCTGCAGGAGTTGAACACCCCATCCGGCTTAATGACTCAAGACCTTTCAGGGAGAGGTCACGAAGGCTTGTCCCTGACGATACTGAAGATATACGCCGGCATTTGCAAGAGTTGTTGACAGCAGGCATTATTAAGGAGTCTCGTCACCCATAGTTGCAGCCAGGAAGAAGAATGGATCAGTACGAATGTGCATAGACTATCGCACTTTGAACAGCAGGATCATACCAGACCAGTACACCATGCCGCACATTGATGACGCGTTGGACTTTGTCTGGTAGCAAGTGGTTTTCAGTACTAGATCTGTGCAGCGGATATTACCAGATACCTATGGCAGAGGAAGACAAGGAGAAGACAGCGTTCATTTGTCCTCTCGGTTTCTACCAATATGAACGTATGCCGCAGGGTATCACGGTTGCCCCAGTCACTTTTCAGCGGCTAATGGAGAAAGCCATGGGGGATATGAACCTTCTCCAAGTGTTAGTCTACCTTGATGATATAATCGTATTTAGTAAGACGTTGGAAGAACACGAAGAGTGACTTTTGAAAGTTTTTGATCGGCTGGAAGAATGTGGCCTGAAAGTGTTAATAGACAAGTGCCAATTCTGTCAGCCTCAGGTTAAATATGTTGGCCGATTAGATTTTGTTCATGACTGTCTTTAGTTGTGACTGCCAAGACTGGTACCACTGTTAATATGCTATCTCTAGCAGTCTTGGCTTTTGCAGAAACACTGGAACATAGCGTTGGAAAGAAGACCTCCAAAGACAGTTAAAAGTCCTACTTTAAAGCGTCAGAATTGGAATGATCAGTGCACCGAAGCATTCCAGAAGATCATTCGCTGCCTTACCAGTGCACCGGTATTGGCTTTTGCTGACAGTACTAAGCCCTACATCTTACATGTAGATGCAAGCATGAATGAGTTGGGTGCTTATTAAACCAGGAATACCCTGAAGGTTTGAGACCAGTAGCTTTTGCTAGCCGGAAGTTAGCCATGTCCGAACAAAGTTACCCAGTACACCAACTTGAGTTCTTGGCACTTAAATGGGCCGTCGTGGATAAATTTCACGATTATCTTTATGGAGCCAAGTTCACAGTGAGAACGGATAATAATCCTCTCACCTATGTTTTGACAACAGCAAAGTTGAACACTACAGGTCATAGATGGCTTGCAGCTCTTGCCACCTATGATTTTAATATCCAGTACAGACCTGGACGAAACAACGTCAATGCTGACTTACTGTCGAGAAGATTGCATTCTAGTAATCTGACCAGTGAATGGAAAGAAATCCCTCCTTCAGGTATAAAAGCTGTATGCCAAAGGGTGGAAGTAACTGAGTCTCCTGAATTCAACACACGTGTGGTAGATCAATTGGGAGCATCAGCTATAGCAATACCTGACTGCTATGCTTTTCCAGCCCTTCCGCAATTGAGCTCACTAGAACAGCTGAGCAATGAAGACCTGCAGAAAGCTCAGGAAGTGGACCCAGTGATTGGAGAGATTGGATGTGTTATTAAAAGTGGTCGAGGGCCACAGGCAGTGAAGAACAAACACCCCGACATCACCCTGTTATTGCGTGAGTGGGAGAAACTTGTGATGTCCATCAGCTTGTAATGCCTAGCAGATACTGGATGATGGTTTTACAAGCGATGCATGATGGGTTGGGTCACCTGGGAGTGGAGAGAACTACGCAACTCCTAAAAGATTGGTTTTACTGGCCGAAGATGGCATCCGAAGTGGACCAATACATTAAGAACTGTGGAACATGTATCAGACGCAAGACATTACCCCACAGAGCTGCTCAACTGAACCAGATCAGTAGTGAAGGGCCTCTGGACCTTGTATGCATTGATTTCTTGTCTCTAGAACCTGACTCGAAGGGGATAGCCAACATCCTGGTCATCACTGATCATTTTACTCTGTATGCACAGGCCTTTCCCACAAGAGATCAGAAGGCCACCACAGTTGCCAAAGTATTGTGGGAGAAATATTTTATCCATTATGGATTTCCTGCCCGAATCCATTCCGACCAGGGTCGCAATTTCGAGAGTCGGTTAATAAAGGAACTCTTAAGTATACTGGGAATACGGAAGTCCAGAACTACACCGCATCATCCTCAAGGGGACCCACAACCTGAGAGATTTAATCAGACTATCCACGTTAGGAACCCTTGACCCATCCAAGAAGCAGAGATGGAGCCAACATGTCAGTCAGTTCGTGCACGCCTATAACTGCACCAAGAATGACGCTACAAGGTACTCACCATACTATTTAATGTTTAGGAGAGAAGCTCGTCTTCCGGTGGACCTTTGTTTTGGTGTGTCACCTGACCGTGAATAGTACGCAACATACCAGCAGTACATCACCAAGCTGAAATCCGAGTTGAAAGAAGTCTATCGGTTATCCACTAATGTTGCCTGCCAAAATCACTTGAGTAACAAAAGACGTTACGATCAGCATGTGCGTAACCAGTCATTAGAAGTAGGTGATTGTGTATGTCTACGCAACCTAGGGATGCAAGGAAAGCATAAGTTGGAGGACAGATGGAAATTGGTACCACATGTAGTAGTGGAGAAGTTGCCTAACTTACCTGTGTACCAGGTCAAGCCTGGGAAAGGAATGGGTATTGTGAAGACAGTTCACAGAGATCACCTGTTACCCATTGGCTACCTAGTGAGGATGCCTGTCAATTCAGGAGTGAAAAAAACGTCACTTAGACCTGTCACCAGAACACAAGCCAAACGGTACCAGAAGAAGGAGGTGCCTAAGAAGATGACACATGAAGATGAAAGCTATGATGAACAGGGAGACACTTCATCAGAGTCTGAAGATGGAGGAGTGTGCTACCATCACCGTCACACTTTAAATGAGAGCATCATTGAGCCCACTGATAGCAGTGCAAGCTCTTCCCAAGAGCTTGAAAGTTCTGACGGAGAGACTGCCTTGGAGGAAGAGGATGCCCAACATCCAATTGAAGACCCTGTGGTGAACACAGAGCCTAACGAGGGAGACGTCTCTATATTGGCGGAGGGTGGGGATCCTACAATTGAACGTCGTGCTAATAGAGAAGTGAAGCCTGTCATCCGTTTAACCTATGATAAGCCAAGAAAACCTTCTGGTGTGCCTTTGACCATAATACACCGGGGAATGGTCATTCAAATCAGTAGCAGCTATCCTGAAGTGCAATGTCAGAGTCAGTGCGCTACGTTATGGTGCAATCCATTAGCAAAGTGTCACAATTGTAGCAGTAAAGACAACCATCTGGTAAAAAGTTAAGTCTGACGGGGACATCCAGACATTCTAGAAGGGGGAGGATGTAGCCCTGCTGCAAATTTGCACTATTCCTTTAAATAAAAATATTGTATTTCTTGTAACATAGTTAGAATGCACCAGAATTACATTTACTAGCGTGCTACACCTAAACACAATTCTATTGGACAGGTTTCCCCTCTGAACCAATTAGCCAACAGGTAGTGGAATTTGGGGGTGGGACTTAGCATTTTGATTGGGTTTGTGCGAGAGAGAGAAAGAAGGTTCGAGAGAGTGCGAAGGAACAGGCGCAACGGGAGGGCGTGAAAGAAAAGTTTTATAGTAAAAGAAATATTATCTGAACGATATATATATTTTGTACTTTATTAGCAGAGTATAAGAGGCTAATATATTTAAGTAAACCAAACGTTTACTGTAGACAGTCACCATTTTATGGTATAGTCTTTTTTGTTTATTATTAATTTACTTTTCTGCTGGCGTCTGGAACTGCTGTTGATAGCACTCAGATAGCACTCGGGGTGACCAGGAGAAAGCCCCGAGTACCTGTGGCCACGTTGGAAAAGAAGATTTTTCCAGCTGTCATTGTGTTTATTGTGTCCTTCTACAAACTTACCTTGGAAGCAAGAAACGGAACTGTGTTGCTGGTTGTGAGTACTGCTTGCATTCATTTTGTTGCTTATTTGACATTTTGGCATTTTGTTTTTTTTATTATTGCCATGATGTACCTGAGCAATGGTTCAGGCCTACAACGTGATATTTCTTTTATACTGGTGCATGTGTTCAGTACACATGAGTACATGTGTGTGCATGTGTGTGTAGGCCCACTGTAGTGCAAGAGTTTAATTATTTTGCATAGCAACGCATATTATTTAAGTACACAGTACACATATATCTCTAACAGACAAATTCTAATTTAAATAAGTAATGGGAACCCAGGCCTTGTCACTTACAGTGAGTTAGGTGTTGTGTACTCCAGACTCTAACACAACTCTTTCCCGCACAAAAGATTAATTCTCAAACTGAACGCAGTTGGGATTCAAGGAAACGCATGTACATGGATTAGGGAGTGGTTAACATGTAGAAAACAGAAAGTACTGATTAGAGGAAAAACCTCAGAATGGAGTGTGGTAACGAGCGGTGTACCACAGGGATCAGTATTAGGTCCTCTGCTATTCTGGTATAGTAAGCAAACTTGTTAAATTTGCAGATGACACAAAAGTAGGAGGAGTGGCAAACACTGTTGCAGCAGCAAAGGTCATTCAAAATGATCTAGACAAGATTCAGAACTGGGCAGACACATGGCAAATGACATTTAATAGAGAAAAGTGTAAGGTACTGCACGCAGGAAATAAAAATGTACATTATAAATATCATATGGGAGATATTGAAATTGGAGAAGGAATCTATGAAAAAGAGCTAGGAGTTTTTGTTGACTCAGAAATGTCTTCATCTAGACAATGTGGGGAAGCTATAAAAAAGGCTAACAAGATGCTCGGATACATTGTGAAAAGTGTTGAATTTAAATCAAGGGAAGTAATGTTAAAATTGTACAATGCACTAGTAAGACCTCATCTTGAATATTGTGTGCAGTTCTGGTCACCTCGCTATAAAAAAGATATTGCTGCTCTAGAAAGAGTGCAAAGAAGAGCGACCAGAATTATTCCGGGCTTAAAAGGCATGTCATATGCAGACAGGCTAAAAGAATTGAATCTGTTCAGTCTTGAACAAAGAAGACTACGTGGCGACCTAATTCAAGATTTCAAAATTCTAAAAGGTATTGACAGTGTCGACCCAAGGGACTTTTTCAGCCTGAAAAAAGAAACAAGGACCAGGGGTCACAAATGGAGTTTAGAAAAAGGGACATTCAGAACAGAAAATAGGAGACACTTTTTTACACAGAGAATTGTGAGGGTCTGGAATCAACTCCCCAGTAATGTTGTTGAAGCTGACACCCTGGGATCCTTCAAGAAGCTGCTTGATGAGATTTTGGGATCAATAAGCTACTAACAACCAAACGAGCAAGATGGGCCGAATGGCCTCCTCTCGTTTGTAAACTTTCTTATGTTCTTATGTTCTTACATGGATTAGGGAGTGGTTAACTTGTAGAAAACAGAAAGTACTGATTAGAGGAAAAACCTCAGAATGGAGTGTGGTAACCAGTGGTGTACCACAGGGATCAGTATTAGGTCCTCTGCTATTCCTAATCTACATTAATGATTTAGATTCTGGTATAGTAAGCAAACTTGTTAAATTTGCAGACGACACAAAAGTAGGAGGAGTGGCAAAGACTGTTGCAGCAGCAAAGGTCATTCAAAATGATCTAGACAAGATTCAGAACTGGGCAGACATATGGCAAATTACATTTAATAGAGAAAAGTGTAAGGTACTGCACGCAGGAAATAAAAATGTACATTATAAATATCATATGGGAGATACTGACATTGAAGAAGGAATCTATGAAAAAGTCCTAGGAGTTTTTGTTGACTCAGAAATGTCTTCATCTAGACAATGTGGTTAAGCTATAAAAAAAGGCTAACAAGATGCTTGGATACATTGTGAAAAGTGTTGAATTTAAATCAAGGGAAGTAATGTTAAAACTGTACAATGCACTAGTAAGACCTCATCTTGAATATTGTGTTCAGTTCTGGTCACCTCGCTATAAAAAGATATTGCTGCTCTAGAAAGAGTGCAAAGAAGAGCGACCAGAATTATTCCGGGCTTAAAAGGGATGTCATATGCAGACAGGCTAAAAGAATTGAATCTGTTCAGTCTTGAACAAAGAAGACTACATGGCGACCTAATTCAAGCATTCAAAATTCTAAAAGGTATTGACAGTGTCTACCCAAGGGACTTTTTCAGCCTGAAAAAAGAAACAAGGACCAGGGGTCACAAATGGAGATTTGACAAAGGGGCATTCAGAACAGAAAATAGGAGACACTTTTTTACACAGAGAATTGTGAGGGTCTGGAATCAACTCCCCAGTAATGTTGTTGAAGCTGTCGCCCTGCGATCCTTCAAGAAGCTGCTTGATGAGATTTTGAGATCAATAAGCTACTAACAACTAAACGAGCAAGATGGGCCAAATGGCTTCCTCTCGTTTGTAAACTTTCTTATGTTCTTATGTTCTTATATAAAGTGCACGCAAAACAAATATCAATTCTCAAATGAACGTGAAACACAATATAAATCACAGCAAACCAACGATGCTGAAGTTGACTTCTCATATGCAAGCTTGTTATTCACATCCCGTGAGTGAAGCAACACAAATTGAATCGGTAACTGGGGAATTTCGGGCCACTTATCTCAAAGTTCATTCTCACAGAGGGGGAACTTCTCTATGGCACTGTCACAAAGAGGGCCGGAGTGGGTGGCGTCAGAACAGAGCCAGGAAATAAACGACAGAGAGGTATGGAGTTTGGTGGAGCTGAGCGAATGCTTTCGCTCAGCATTTAATAAATTATACAAGCACAAAATAAAAGGTTGCAAAGACAAACAAGACACAGGACACGGCACTGGTAGCCAAATAAACAGACAAACAAAACGGACCATACAGACAAAACACGATGAGCTTCTTTTAACGATTATTATTATTATTCTCTTTACCTCTGTCTCCAATCCCGTTCTCCACTCACTGAACACACAACCCCGAGTAGTGAAAACATGCTGCTTTTATGCAGCTGTACCGAGACTTGACTGCTAATCAATCATTCAATTGGAGTCGCAGTACAACTGTATGTGTACAGGCGCCACCAGACTCATTGTTTCCCACTGAGGAATTCTTGCAAGCCCCCAAGTATGTTTCCACACTGTTGTTGTCCATTTAATATGTGAACTAGTTTCCTTTATCATTAATCGCTCGGCATAGGGTACTGTTTTGTTTGAACTTCGCTGAAACAAATGCATCATTACTAACGTTGTGCTTTATTTTCTATAGAATGTGACTTTTGTATTAGTCCTATTACTGAAATGTATTCTTGCTCTGATTTTTAAAGACAGTGAAGAAAATATCTTTATCAAAACCACTTTGATATATAAAAACTATATCACAGTTCAAAACTATATACAGAAATTATATATATACACACACACACACACACACTATCTTTTTCCTAAGAAATTGAACTGCTAGCTCTTATGTACACTAACCTTTCTTTGCAGTATTTGTAACACCATGTGCATTGTGCCTTAATTAAATGTGATTTTAATTCTTCAAATCAAACAATATATTCTACTGCTTTACTTAATTATAACATTTAATTATCATTCAAAGATGTATGTACGAGTCCCTGTGTCTCTCATCTCCCAGAGGAACATGTCCATATCTGCCCTGTCTGTGAAAGTGTACAAGAATGGTACCATGCTCTCCTCTCCCTCTTCACCGCCCAAATGTCCATTTTGATGGTTGAGAGTGGCATTTTCCACATAACTCTTCTCCATTGCAAGTACCGATGGCTCCAAGACATTTCCTAAAAACACATACTTGTTTTCCTCCACCCATTTACTTGCTGCAAGAGTGTCCTTTATTATGTGATGCTTCTATAAAAACAAGTTTGATCTCTGAAATAACATTCATTGTCTTTGCCACTTTTTTGCTGAATTGGGCCGTTTCATGGGAATTTGCTCAATTGCTGTTAAGTAAACACATGTACATGGATTAGGGAGTGGTTAACATGTAGAAAACAGAAAGTTTTAGAAAGAAATAGTCCTCTGCTATTCCTAATCTACATTAATGATTTAGATTCTGGTATAGTAAGCAAACTTGTTAAATTTGCAGATGACACAAAAGTAGGAGGAGTGGCAAACACTGTTGCAGCAGCAAAGGTCATTCAAAATGATCTAGACAAGATTCAGAACTGGGCAGACACATGGCAAATGACATTTAATAGAGAAAAGTGTAAGGTACTGCACGCAGGAAATAAAAATGTACATTATAAATATCATATGGGAGATACTGAAATTGGAGAAGGAATCTATGAAAAAGACCTAGGAGTTTTTGTTGACTCAGAAATGTCTTCATCTAGACAATGTGGGGAAGCTATATAAAAGGCCAACAAGATGCTCGGATACATTGTGAAAAGTGTTGAATTTAAATCAAGGGAAGTAATGTTAAAACTGTACAATGCATTAGTAAGACCTCATCTTGAATACTGTGTTCAGTTCTGGTCATTTCGCTATAAAAAAGACATTGCTGCTCTAGAAAGAGTGCAAAGAAGAGTGACCAGAATTATTCCGGGTTTAAAAGGCATGTCATATGCACACAGGCTAAAAGAATTGAATCTGTTCAGTCTTGAACAAAGAAGACTACGTGGCGACCTAATTCAAGCATTCAAAATTCTAAAAGGTATTGACAATGTCGATACCTTTAGAATTTCCCAAGTCCCAAGGGACTTTTTTGACCTGAAAAAAGAAACAAGGACCAGGGGTCACAAATGGAGATTAGACAAAGGGGCATTCAGAACAGAAAATAGGAGGCACTTTTTTACACAGAGAATTGTGAGGGTCTGGAATCAACTCCCCAGTAATGTTGTTGAAGCTGACACCCTGGGATCTTTCAAGAAGCTGCTTGATGAGATTCTGGGATCAATAAGCTACTCACAACCAAATGAGCAAGATGGGCTGAATGGCCTCCTCTCGTTTGTAAACTTTCTTGTTCTTATGTAATAATATGCGAGCGTGGGGATTTGCACATTATTAATTCACGTGCAGTTGTACCAAGACTCCAACTGAACGATTGATTAGCAATCAAGTCTCGGTACAGCTGCATAAAAGCAGCATGTTTTGTCTCATTCGGGGTTGTGTGTTCGGTGAGTGGAGAACGGGATTGGAGATGGAGGTAATAATCATAGTAATAGTTAAAATAGTAGCTCACCGTGTTTGTCTGTGTAGTCCGTTTTCTTTGTTTCTTTATTTTGGCGAAAGTGCCGTGTCCTGTGTTTTTTGTCTTTACAGCCTTTTATTTTCTGTCTGTTCATTATTAAATGTTGAGCGAAACCAATCGCTCAGCTTCACCAAACTCCATCTCTCTCTGTTGTTTTTTTTGGTTCCTGGTTCTGGTCTGACGTCACCCACTACAGCCGTCTTCGTGACACGTAGTGTCATCGTGTGATTACGATTACGCCTGCTGGGTCCCTTTCCACCAGCAGAGGGTGAATGCCTTCTGGGTCCCTTTCCACCAGCAGAGGGTGAATGCCTGCTGGTATCACTTCCCCCACCATCACAAGGAGAGGAGCTGGAGCTGCCTCTGCCTCCATCACCATCAGGGGGAGAGGAGCAGGAGCTGCCTCTCCCTTCACCAGAAGGACCAGGACTAGATGCTGGCGGTCCTCAGCAGCCCTTGCATAGGCTGCTGAGGGAAGCAGTTGGAAGAACCGCCTGGCCGCAATGGCTGAGAAGAGGGCCAAAACCCGCACCCCAGCTTGTCCTGACTCCCCGCACATGATTGCTCGGTGATGCCTGTCTCGCTTTGCCCAAGGATTCCTGCCTCGCTTTACCCAAGGATGCCTGCCTCGCTTCGACCAACGATGGATGCCACTCCACACAGCCTGGGGTTGCCTACCACTCCGCTTCGCCCTGGGTTGCCAGCTGCTCCGCATCGTCTGGGGCTGCCTGCTCTGCTTCGTGTGGGGCTGCCGGTTCTGCTTTGCCTGGGGTCACCGTCAGCTCTGCTTGGCCGCAGGGGTTACAACTGCATAAAAGCAGCCTGTTTTCACTCACTCGGGGTTGTGTGTTTGGTGAGTGGAGAATGGGATTGGAGACAGAGGTAATAATCATTGTAATAGTTAAAATATCAGCTCACCTTGTTTGTCTGTGTAGTCCATTTTCTTTGTCTCTTTATTTTGGCCAAAGTGCCGTGTCCTGTGTTTTGTTTGTTTTTACAACCTCTTATTTTCTGTCTGTTCATTATTAAATGCTGAGCGAAACCAATTGCTCAGCTTCACCAAACTCCACTTCTCTGTTGTTTATTTGTTGGTTCCTGGTTCTTGTCTGACGTCACTAACGTCAGCCGTCTTCATGACAGAGCACCAAGGCACTTTCTAAAGAACTCCGGGACTAAGTTGTTGAAAGGCACAGATCAGGGGATAGGTATAAAAAAAATATCAAAGGCCTTGAATATCCCTTGGGGGGGGGGGGGGGATTTGCTTAACAATCCTCATTCTGTTGGAATTGGGGTTTTGTGACTGTTCTCATCCTTCCTGGCTTTTTTGGATTTTTGCTGAGATCAAGAAAAACAGTCGGAAAGCTGAAATCCTGCTATAAAAGCGCTCCCCGACGGTTGGAAAAGCTTTGATATTCCGGGCAACTATCTGGATCCTGTGTGAGTAGTTATCCCTCCATAAGCCACTAGAGGAAAACAAACTCAAAAGAAACAGACAAACCTTTTCATAACAATTCTAATTAATTTACGAAACAAAACCTCTACTTAACAGATAAATCTTACATATCTTAAAAACAACCTGCATGTGTGCATTGAAGAGAGCACTAACACAGACCGGTTGTTCCTATTATGGTTTTTATTTCAAAAGTTTTCATCCTTGACTTCAATAGGCAATCATGAAAACTTAAATAATGTGCAATCAGTATTGAGTGCACATGGCTGCCATTCACAATCTTGTTTTCAACATGATTTGAAAATGATCATGTGATATTTAGACAGTGGGAGTAGTCAAGTAGACCATCTTTTCGGCCGATGCCTTCATCGACACTTTTTTACACAGAGAATTGTGAGGGTCTGGAATCAACTCCCCAGTAATGTTGTTGAAGCTGACACCCTGGGATCCTTCAAGAAGCTGCTTGATGAGATTTTGGGATCAATAAGCTACTAACAACCAAACGAGCAAGATGGGCCGAATGGCCTCCTCTCGTTTGTAAACTTTCTTATGTTCTTATGTTCTTATCAGTGTGCTGATTCAGACTGTTTGTGGGGGTGTGCTTCTATCAGTTAGGTAGGGCTGGCCCCTCCCTGTGAGGAGGCTGAATCTCCCCATCATTACGATTAAGCCTTTGATTCCCAAGCATGATGTTAGGGTCCTCATTCAAGATGTGGCACTTTCTGCACTGATTGTGTCTTTCTGTCTGTCCCACTCTACATGGTGAACAGGATAGATGTCTCTAGTCTCCTGGAGATCTTTCACATTACATTTGTAATTACATTACATTACAATAAACTTTTTTTTTTTTTTTACAAAAGATTAGTGTTAGGGAGTCCCTGGGTGCATGTGTGCAGTGGTTTAAATAAAGACTGACCTCTCTGGTCACATTGCTAAACTACCTGAGATCAGTTTTATATCTGGACTGCACTTTCATATTGTGAGAGTATTAATGTTTCAGTTTTATTTCTCAACAACAAACAATGCAATTCTGTTCTCAAGGCCAGACTACATTCAGTACAAACCACAAGCAGCTCTTTTTTATCTCTGCTATTTCATAATGTGGGAATCAAACAGTTAATATGGTAATGTTGGGGGTGACCTTTATGCTATGTGATGCTATCTGAACTGAGTTTCATATATTTTCGAGTCTCTCTTTGTGGTTCAGTAACCTTAGTTTCCTTTTTTCCTGATTGTCCTCTTATTAGTCGATCACTGCCTTAGTTTCACAAATCCTTTTATATTGTTTTATGCACAAGGAATCGAACCAGATCTCATGGACATTCCTCCTGGGTTGTAGTTCTGCACAGTTTTCATTGTTATAGTTATCAGGCTCTTTACCACCATCACTCCTAGTGGCCCAGAATCTGAAAGAGATGAGGAGCAATGCCAGTTAGTATCACATCACTAAACTGGACATGCTCACTGTTTCATTGCAACACTTAGTGATTTTTTTAATACTTTTTACATTAAAAGATACAGCCCTAGACTATTACTGTTTTTTAAAACAAATATAAAATATAATTTCATCAAAAAGCTTAGAGCTTTGTGAACAGGACCCAGTTTACATGTTTACTACAGTAAACTACAGTTTACCTGTTCACTACTGTAAACCTGCACTGTCATTTTGCATTTTTCCCATAGTTCTACTATGCGTTAACTATACTTTACCAAGGTTAGCCATGATTTATAATATGCTTTACCGTACCTCTCTGTGCTTTACGATGCCTACCTATGCTTTACCATGCTTTCAATGTTGTATTACATTTGCTATGGTACATCTCAGAGCTCTCATATTAGGGAACACTAAGGAGGACATTTTGTTAAATTAAAGGAAGCTACTGTGTTGTCTCTTCAGTAGCTTCACTGTTAGTTTCTATAGAACATGGACTATCCTATCAATCCTCAACAGTGGTTTCAGAATGAGGTTGAAGCTTTTACTTTGCTTGGACATTGCCAATGAGAGGAGTGCCGTCCACCCAGAGCCAAGCTCCTTCAGTAACAGCGTCAGTCAGGCCGATCCAGTGGGATTGCTCTTCTAGATGGATTATCTTAGCCTCTTGTGTGATGTTCCAGACCTTATCAGATAGGAATCGCTGAAGAGAAAACAAGCCTCTATCAGTTGAGCTGTGTCTGAGCCTGTTTAAAAGTGAAAGCTCAGTTTTATTTTAACAATGTTTGCTTCTGGGTGAAATAACTATTCTGCACATTGATATCATACATGTTACTTAATTTGCAGTGTTAGCTAGCAGTGAAGTGATCAATAGAAATGTGTATTGAAAATCTAACATTGTAAAGAAGATAGTCATACCTGTTCTCTCTCGCTCTCTACAATCACCAGGTGCCCCCCCAATGATCTGCAGTTATCACGGCTGGAGTCCCAGTTCATTCTATCAGTGGAGAAGTAGTAACACTTGCCATTGAACAGCTCCCAGTTCTGTGGACAGGCTTTACAAACTGCAGAACAAGAGAAAGAAACAGTGCTGATCTGTTAAACAGAAAGAGCTGTACAGCTCTCTTTAACCAGCTTAATAATAAACAAATCAAGCCATGTGTTATTTATGAAACATACAGTCAACATAACAAAAAACCCATCTCTCAGTTCCCATTGTCACTGCTGCCCCACTCTGCAGGGTTTTGCTTTTCTCCTTCATTAATGATTTTGTCTATCTTAGTGGTTTTAAATAAGTTACTGAATCCTTTGTGTCATGCAGGTGACAGGGCCTCACCTGAATGTGATTGTTCAGAGGGCGGCTTGAGCACAGTAAAGTATTTGACAGCGCTGTTTCAGAAACTGGCATCCATCCAGAAATCTGTAACAATACAGGTATGTGATTGAATAGAACCTGAAACAGCACTCACCTCTGGCAGAGATTTTGCTGTAGTTCCTTTCCAGTTCTGAATACTGGGATTGGAGTTCGAGGTTCTTAACGCGTGAGTCAGAAACTGCAATGGATAGTGTCTTTGTCAAACAGCTGCACACAAACTCTACTGTCTCTATACACAAGCATATTGTGACACATATCCATAATCACTGATGAATACAGTAGCTATGATTCAGGCTACATTTGAGCAGTCAAGTCATTTTTCATTGTTTTATAAAGTGGTTTGTGATATCTAGCCTGAAAACTTTATTTTCTCCTAAATTACAACAATCATTTCCGTTTAGCTACAGTGATGTACTGTACAATACAGGTATGTGATTGAGTAGAATCTGAAGCAGCACTCACTGGTGGCAGAGATGTCCATGCAGTTCATTTCCAGTAATGAATACTGGGATTGGAGTTCGAGATATTTGGACTGCAAGCTAGAATCTGCAATGGAGAATGCTTTTGTTCAGTTAGTGACAAAAACCCTACAGTCTCTATATACAGACATACTGTGACACAGATCAGTAATCAGAGATATATACAGCTATGACCAAAAGCTTTGCTTCACCCTATAAACCGTATTACTTCAATTTGGCGCCACGGCATTTACTTTAAGAACATAAGAACATAAGAAAGTTTACAAACGAGAGGAGGCCATTCGGCCCATCTTGCTCGTTTGGTTGTTAGTAGCTTATTGATCCCAAAATCTCATCAAGCAGCTTCTTGAAGGATCCCAGGGTGTCAGCTTCAACAACATTACTGGGGAGTTGATTCCAGACCCTCACAATTCTCTGTGTAAAAAAGTGTCTCCTATTTTCTGTTCTGAATGCCCCTTTTTCTAAACTCCATTTGTGACCCCTGGTCCTTGTTTCTTTTTTCAGGCTGAAAAAGTCCCTTGGGTCGACACTGTCAATACCTTTTAGAATTTTGAATGCTTGAATTAGGTCGCCACGTAGTCTTCTTTGTTCGAGACTGAACAGATTCAATTCTTTTAGCCTGTCTGCATATGACATGCCTTTTAAGCCCGGAATAATTCTGGTCGCTCTTCTTTGCACTCTTTCTAGAGCAGCAATATCTTTTTTATAGCGAGGTGACCAGAACTGCACACAATATTCAAGATGAGGTCTTACAAGTGCATTGTACAGTTTTAACATTACTTCCCTTGATTTAAATTCAACACTTTTCACAATGTATCCGAGCATCTTGTTAGCCTTTTTTATAGCTTCCCCACATTGCCTAGATGAAGACATTTCTGAGTCAACAAAAACTCCTAGGTCTTTTTCATAGATTCCTTCTCCAATTTCAATATCTCCCATATGATATTTATAATGTACATTTTTATTTCCTGCGTGCAGTACCTTACACTTTTCTCTATTAAATGTAATTTGCCATGTGTCTGCCCAGTTCTGAATCTTGTCTAGATCATTTTGAATGACCTTTGCTGCTGCAACAGTGTTTGCCACTCCTCCTACTTTTGTGTCGTCTGCAAATTTAACAAGTTTGCTTACTATACCAGAATCTAAATCATTAATGTAGATTAGGAATAGCAGAGGACCTAATACTGATCCCTGTGGTACACCGCTGGTTACCACACTCCATTCTGAGGTTTTTCCTCTAATCAGTACTTTCTGTTTTCTACATGTTAACCACTCCCTAATCCATGTACATGCGTTTCCTTGAATCCCAACTGCGTTCAGTTTGAGAATTAATCTTTTGTGCGGGACTTTGTCAAAAGCTTTCTGGAAATCTAAATAAACCATGTCATATGCTTTGCAATTATCCATTATCGATGTTGCATCCTCAAAAAAATCAAGCAAGTTAGTTAGGCACGATCTCCCTTTCCTAAAACCATGTTGACTGTCTCCCAGTACCCTGTTACCATATAGGTAATTTTCCATTTTGGATCTTATTATAGTTTCCATAAGTTTGCATATAATAGAAGTCAGGCTTACTGGTCTGTAGTTACCTGGTTCAGTTTTGTTTCCCTTTTTGTGGATCGGTATTACGTTTGCAATTTTCCAGTCTGTCGGTACCACCCCTGTGTCAAGAGACTGCTGCATGATCTTGGTTAGCGGTTTGTAAATTACTTCTTTCATTTCTTTGAGTACTACTGGGAGGATCTCATCCGGCCCAGGGGATTTGTTTATTTTAAGAGCTCCTAGTCCCTTTAACACTTCTGCCTCAGTTATGCTAAAGTTATTTAAAACTGGATAGGAACTGGATGACATGTGGGGCATGTTGTCAGTATCTTCCTTTGTAAAAACTTGTGAAAAGTAATCATTTAACATATTTGCTATTTTTTTTTCTTCCTCTACGATTTTGCCATTTGTATCTCTTAAACATTTAATCTCCTCTTTGAATGTTCTCTTGCTGTTGTAATATTGGAAAAACATTTTGGAATTGGTTTTAGCTCCCTTAGCAATGTTCATTTCTATTTCTCTCTTGGCCTTTCTAACTTCCTTTTTGACTTGCGTTTGCAGTTCTGTGTACTCTTTCTGCGTACTTTCTTTTTGGTCCTTTTTTAATGCTCTGTAAAGTGCCTTTTTTCGCTGAATATTTTTTTTAATTGATCTATTAAACCATTTTGGCAATTTAGTTTTACATTTAGATTTGTCTACTTTAGGGATATAATTGTTTTGTGCCTCTAGTACTACATTTTTGAAGAACAACCATCCTTCTTCTGTGGGTGTTTTCTCTATTTTACTCCAATCTACTTCTGTTAGTCTCTGTTTCATACCTTCATAGTTTGCTTTTCTAAAATTGTAAACCTTAGCTTTAGTCTTTACTTTTGGGGATTTAAAAAACACTTCAAATGAGACCATGTTGTGGTCTGAGTTTGCCAGTGGTTCTCTGACCTCTGTTTTAGTTATTCTATCTTCGTTATTTGAAAAGACTAAATCAAGGCATGCCTCCCCTCTAGTGGGTGCCTTCACAAATTGTGTTAGGAAGCAGTCATTTGTCATTTCCACCATTACTATTTAAATTGATCAAAATGACTGCGGCCCTTAAACGAGGGCAGTGATTATACGAGGGCGGCCTTTATTAATAATACTATGCTTCACAAACGCTTCAATATTTTATTAAACGATTTAAAACATTTTAGAAGCGGTGCTGTGAAAGGCTCCGATCTGCAGCATAATTATACTCGTGTGTTTTGAGGGCTTGAATACAGTTCATTTACTGACAGTTAATGCGAGCCTATTAGGTGGGAGTTGAGAGGTCAGGGAAGTACTGTACCAGCGAATCAGGAGTGTGTATTGGTTGCTATGGGGTGGGACAAGAAGAGGAGAGAGAACGGTAGTTGAATGTGATGCAGTTGTTTTTCTTAACATAAAATATTACCTCTCAATATCGGTGTGATTTCTGTTAAAACTAAAATATAGCCTACTTGTTTTTTGTTTTTTTTCTCACTGTAATTTACCTGCTTGTTTGTAATTTCTCTGTAAGAGAAACCTAAACTAAATCTTCTCATAAATATCATATGGGAGATATTGAAATTGGAGAAGGAATCTATGAAAAAGACCTAGGAGTTTTTGTTGACTCAGAAATGTCTTCATCTAGGCAATGTGGGGAAGCTATAAAAAAGGCTAACAAGATGCTCGGATACATTGTGAAAAGTGTTGAATTTAAATCAAGGGAAGTAATGTTAAAACTGTACAATGCACTTGTAAGACCTCATCTTGAATATTGTGTGCAGTTCTGGTCACCTCGCTATAAAAAAGATATTGCTGCTCTAGAAAGAGTGCAAAGAAGAGCGACCAGAATTATTCCGGGCTTAAAAGGCATGTCATATGCAGACAGGCTAAAAGAATTGAATCTGTTCAGTCTTGAACAAAGAAGACTACGTGGCGACCTAATTCAAGCATTCAAAATTCTAAAAGGTATTGACAGTGTCGACCCAAGGGACTTTTTCAGCCTGAAAAAAGAAACAAGGACCAGGGGTCACAAATGGAGTTTAGAAAAAGGGGCATTCAGAACAGAAAATAGGAGACACTTTTTTACACAGAGAATTGTGAGGGTCTGGAATCAACTCCCCAGTAATGTTGTTGAAGCTGACACCCTGGGATCCTTCAAGAAGCTGCTTGATGAGATTTTGGGATCAATAAGCTACTAACAACCAAACGAGCAAGATGGGCCGAATGGTCTCCTCTCGTTTGTAAACTTTCTTATGTTCTTATGTTCATAGTAAGCAAGTTTTTTGCGTATAATTGTACAGGACTGAGGAAAATTCCAATTGAATAAAAAACAAAACAACAAACCCCCCTACATATCTTCAGCCAGCTTTCGGATCGCGCTTATTGACTGGCAAAGCTCTTAAGTTCCTGAGTTTAAGTTTTCGCCATCCAAGCTGAGGACGAGGTAAACAGACAGCCCTTGTTTTATCCCCTGCTGTGTTGGCACTGAACTCTGCTGGGGAAAAAAGGGGATGTGAGGACTGCTGTGCTGAAAGTAGTTCATCTTGGGTTGTCTTTCGGGACTGTACCATAAAATAACATGTGCTTACTAAGGTGCGTGTGCATTAGTTTTTATTACATGCTGGATTGAGGTTGCAGTCTCTTCGGTGGTGTCACACGGACATAGGCAGAGTTGCGCTTTATTTTTTGAACAGGGGTAGAAGAAAAAAAAAAAAAAACTTTACGTTTATTGAGAGCGACGTTTATTCGAGGGTGGCATGTATTAAAAACCTGATATCTGAATGAGGCGTTAATTCGAAGTAATACGGGAATTAAACATTATTGCTTCATAATGTACGTTAACATATTTAATTATATACCGCTTTGTGGTTTTCCGGATACTTAACGAAAAACTGTCCAATGGAAAATTTTGACATTTCAAAATCCAACATGAAATACTGTAATACTGTTATGGCTTCTAGTAGACTTTTGTGCTATCATTTTGTAGTTTCTTTGATTACATAATGTGAAATAGACATTTGACTAACTAAACAATAATTAATCACAAGCTTTCAAGACCTCAGAGGTCTCTTCAGGTGAAAGTAGAAAAGAGAGATTGATTATATTTAAAGGTGGCATGATAACTTTATTATTATTATTTTTTTAAATCACTATAATTCTAATAGCGGGGTTCCGAAAAAATTAACGTTATATACGTCCCCACGTGTTGCTACAATTGTTTAAATAACATACAGTGCCTGTCATTTTTTATTTTCATTGTTAACACCCTGACAACTTTTTACACTTATAACTTGAAAGTCTGTTTCAAAGCTCTTTTCAAAATGGCCGCTCTAGTGCACAATGCTCTACTTGAGACCCCCAGTATCATGTAGTAATTGTAGGACAGTATTGCCAAGTGTGAAAACTTTAACAATAAAGCCAAAACTAAAATGCTTTAATTTGCTTTGAAATAATTTAACACTGGTTAATAGACCAGCAAGCACTGGCAAAATCAAGCTCAGTTTTATACGGTGCATAACTAATTTATTTTAACTTTTTTAAATTTATTATAATGGAGTTTGTGATATCTGCACGATGGGTGACTTCAGTAATAGTGGTATCTACAATGTATTGACAATAAGTGAAAAACAATCAATCATTTTGTTACAAAATTTCTAACAAACCTGGCACAAACAATTTTGGCTGTTACTTAATTAAAACCCTCGTAGGAGGATGGATAGCTCTGTAGGCCAGGCATAGAGTTCGACCATGCAGGCTAGGGGTGGTGTGTCGTCGGTTCGCCTCTTCTCCAGACGCTGCTCCTCCTTCTTGAGCACAGCCTCAACAATTCTGCGTGAGCCAAGGCGAGCTTTCGTACCCTGTCCAAGCCAGGTAGCTGACGTCAGCCACAAGTATACCCAGTTTCTCTCCTATGCTCCTTTGTTTACATCCTGATGTGCTGAGTGTATGTGTCCGGTGGTAATGTCACCTCCTGTTTAATGTACACTTGCGCTCCTCTACTGCTAGCTTCCCAGTTCCACCATTTTATCCCCTCTCTTTTCTTCAGCCTGTGGGCTCTTAACTCTTTCTTGCCCCATGCTGCCCCCCCCGCTCCGGACCTGCCTGCAGGTCGCTCCGGACCCTCAGTTTAGCTGTCGACTCCTCTAGTCGAGCTTGCAGCTCATCTATCTCAGCGGCATTGAGCCCGTCATTTTCTCTCTCTGTTCCTGCTTCACTCCTTGTGATAGGCAGTGCATGATCCCACTGCTACCCACTAGTGGTGATCAGGTTTGAGGGAAGCAGGACTCTGGAGACAAGGTGGGATTGCAATAGTAGCGGTTTATTGAAGGAAACAACAAATCCCTGTTTGGGCCAGGGTTCCCGCCAAAAATAAAATAAAATAAAATAACACAGTCATTCACATGCTCTCTCCCTTTACTCACTGCAACGACATGACCTGTTCCCTTACAATACATGTAACAAATAGAACAAGACAGAACGAAATGACAGACAGAGTCCTACAACAATGCCACTGCCTGGCTCATTAAAATATACATGTTTTAGTGTGTTTTGTTACTGTGAATGTATCTCTCGGAATATTTTAGCCACATTTTTCTCGTCTGTTAATGCATGGGAAATTAATGAAAACTTACTGTTGAATTGTACCGTGTTGAATCTGAGCATAACGGGACACAGCAGTGATCACTGCAGTTTCCTTCTTGTCATTAATATTTAAATGCTTTTGTAGTTGTGCCTGAACGACAACTCATCCAAGTAAAAAAATAAACATTTTAAAACTGTTCAGTACAGTAAAGGAAAAGATGTAAACAGGATTTCAAATAAACTGCTCATTCACTGGAAATTGAGATACGAGTATCCTGAAATGTGACATCACTTGGTGCAAGTAGCATATACAATGATTAATAATACTTTAGTGTGTGGTGTTTGCCTACGAGACTCACCATGATTGGTATGTGTAGGATTTGTTGTATATTAAAATAAATTAAACTTGATTATACTACATTTGTATTTTTAGCAGTATTAGCAATAGTAGTATGTCTCTACGAGTGTACATGAATTTTGAATCCCATGATATCGCGATATAGAAATTATTATTGATATCGAGTTGAGTAGGCAGTATAATGTTAAACTCCTATTTTTGTTCTTTCATAATTTTGACCCCGTTCAATGGATTTGCACTAAAATTTGGATATGTGGTCCTTTTGGTAGGTTGCTTGATGTGAGTCATTTCATTCTGCTTGTATATGTAGATTCTGAGATCAAGATACTGAAAAACTATTTTAAATCTGTGTTTTCTTTTTGTTTTTTTCAGTCAGTCTCCTGCGCCAAAGTGGTTTGAAATTTTTGTTTGCCAGTTTTAGGGTATAACGGGATTGGCCCAGAATAGTGCCTGTTTTTGCGTTAGGGATTTAAAATTTTGGTTCTGAGCATGCACAGTATAGTTCTTGCAGTTAGATGTTTGATTTCAAAAAAGGAATTGGGCTCACTACACACATACTTTATTTGCAAGGGTCTAATCTTTGTTTGTGATGCCAACATTTTGTTTTCAGTTTAAAAAAAAAAAAAAAAAAAAAAAAAAAAAAAAAACCTGCCTGAAAATCATATATCTTTAAAACCACGGAATGCCTGTTTATAATTGGGATTCCATAACATTGACTGTAACGGTGTCCTTTCATTTTGTGAGTAGGAAATATTTATTTTATCTTTTAAATATTTTTTCACCACTTGTCTGATGAAAAAGGAAAAAGCAGCTGCTCTGGAGAAACTAGAAGATGTAGAAAAACAAATTTAGAATGTAATTTCTTTTGTCGTGAGGGGGTGTTTTTTTGTGAGGTGCTTTCGTTCTCATGAAAAAAAAGTATTCTGGCAAAAAAGGGATTTAAAATGTCATGTATTTTGTTGAAAAAACATTGTGGACTGCCACCGGTTAGTCCTGGGGAGAGGTTTACCCAAGGCAGACAGCACTTCCTGGGGCAGCAGTGTGAGGTACCTCCCTTACATTTGAATTGCTGATGTCTCAGCCTCTGTTCAAGTTAGAAACACAAGAGACCGCTCGTTTTGTTCCTCTGTTCTCTCTTTCTCTACAGGAATATGGGACTGTTTTGTTTGGTTTTTCCAAACCATTAACCTTTACCAGGTCCTTGGCCCACATGTAGCGATCCATGATGACTAATTTGATGATGCGGTATCCATTATTAATGCCGGACCCTAACCAACGTTGGGTTAGATGGATAAGGTTGAACATCTGAGACTTTGGTGCCCTTGTTGGGTTGAAGGTCCAAGCATGATATTTTCGGGCTCATGCAGCTGTAGTCACTCCTGCTCATGCATGAATCGCCGCTTTTAATTTGTCATAATGTTCCATGTCCCAAAGAGGTAGGTAGGTATTTCAGCCCATTTTTCTCGGGCCATGCTTCCCGGCCTGTGGTCCTTTCAAAGGTCAGTAGAAAGGCCTCAATGTCTTCCGCCCCGGACATTTTATTCAACACTGAGTTGAACGGATTGTGCTTTGAGCTGGGCTTATGGCGCCCCCTTGCTTCAAGCTCCTCATGGTGGCGAGCATCTCCTCTCTGGCCTCCATTAGCAGTGCTTCCTGCTGTCGATTTGTTTCTCTAGTGAGCACTGCAGCCGCAGTCACTAGTGCATGAACCAAGACATCGTTGTCCACCATACTGTATGCTGAGTGACTCTCTCTCTCTCTGTTCTGCACTGTAGCTTTAATGACTTCAGTTTGGACTCCTACTGCTGCCACCATATGTAAACAAGATGTTCAATATTTGTATGTGGTAGCCAGCTGGCGGTGTCAGAGACACAGAGAACAACAGAAGATGAAATTGTGCAGTTTTTATTCAATTATAATACTGTGGTATTATGTAATCAAAAACAAAACAAAACCTGCCACTTTGTGTACTAACTACACCGTTATTCAGTTGCCCTGACTCAGCCTTACCTGAGCTAAACTCACGGTAAGTAAAAAGAAACATGTACTGATGCCCACAGTAACCTGTGGTACTTTTACTGCACAGTCCCGTACAATCTTTAGATCAAATAATTATAGTAAACTGCTCAGCACCCAGTCTCTTATTTCAAACACTGAACCTTATCTCCTTTTAGGCTCAGCTGGGATCTCTGCTGGTGAACAGTCCCAAAGTGCAAGGAGCCTGGGCTGCTGCTTCCAGGCTAACTAATCAGTACTTTCAAAATAAAACAATACAACCTAACTGGCTCCATCTTCCTCCTGAAGCGGTCACCCAGTTAACTGCCTACTGTATAACTTCAGATTGTCACTGGCTCTGTTAAACCAGGCCACTCTAATTTTTAGTAAACAGTCCTTCAAACCAAAGCCTTTCTTTATTTTACAAACAGTTTTAAACAGGCTCTGCAATTTTTAGACAGTTTGTTAAAGTGCAGCCTGTTGGCTAACTTGGTGCATTTCAGTACAACTGTTTTTAAATTTAAAACGTCCATTCAAACACAGCCATTTAAAATTTACAAAGTCCATACAAGTAAGGCTGTTTGTACAGCAACTATTTTAATGCACTGTATACAAAACAACATTCATATTGTTGGTTTACTGGTGTTGGAAACCAAACTTTACACCATGTGTACTGCAAGTCACTCTGTCATTCTAGGCCTTTCACAGCACCATGTTACTATTGACCTGCCACATGGACACTTAACATTCTATGGAAAAAAAATTGCCTCTTTTACTGGCACACCACCTCACCCTATTGCAAAGCAATGCTATTATTATCTCTCCTGTAACTGTGCCACCATTGTATGAGATGACATAATCTTGGACAATTACATTCCATAACTGGTCACCTGCATGAAGAATTTGAAATTGTGAGTGCCATCACAGCCTCCATGCAGCAGCAGGCTAAACCTTTGGTGAATGTTGACAGTTCCTGCTTGACCTCCCAACAAAAGTTTCAATTTGAGTGTCTCTTGGTCAAATTCTCTGACATCTTTAGTACTCATTTACATGACTATGGTCAGACATACCTGACTGAACATAACATCAGGACAGATGACGCCTCTCCAGTCAAGTTATGTCCATACCACAGATCACTTGCAAAACAAGCTGTAATGCAGAGTGTAATATCAAAACTGCTTGAACAGGGCGATATTGAAGCCCGTGGTCTTCCCCTGTGGTCCTCGTCCAGAAAAAGGATGGTACATGCCAGTTCTCCGTGGACTACAGGAGATTGAATACCATTACCATCAAAGACTCGCATCCCTGCCACATGTTGACGATACCCTGGACAGACGCATATCTTCAGTACCATAGACCTTACGTCAGGCTACTGGCAAATTCCCCTCAATCCATCAGACTAGGAGAAAACAGCCTTCTCCACAGGGTCTGGATGTACCATTTCACATGATATATTTGCTTTGGCATCAGAAATTTGTAACGACTTCATAGAAAACAGCATTGCCTGTTTCAAGCTATAAAACATTACATGGACAAGCAGCTGTTTCTGACAAAAGCACGGTGTTGCTGGACACAATAGCCTACATGTCAAACAAACTTGTCAAATTTGGGATCAAGTTTTGGCTGGCAGCGGACCTTACCCCTACCTGTGCAAAGATTAAACTTGCAGCTGGTCAGAGACTGGGTGACAATGTGGTACTTGTTGTAACTGTACTAAGGAAAAGGGATTTATGTTACCGCTGACAATTTTTTATTTTACTGTAATTAGCAAAACAGTTGAAGGAAAAAAAAAACGAGAAGAGAGTTTCCACCATCTGCGCAAAACTCAGTACTCTGTGAAAGCAATCACCGGTGTCCAGTTGCTGTATTTTACAATGTACTGGACATGGCAGCCGGCAATTTCTTTGTTTTGTACAATGAATGCACAGGGAAAAATCTGATGATCCTAGCCACGGAGCTTTGGCAGAAACATTTCGATCAGAAAACTGCAAAACAGCAGCTCAACCTGGATACAGTGCGCATCAAGTGACACACGCAAATGAAAACAATGACAGGTAACTAAATGCAATAAAAAATAAAATGTCTGATATCTGTGCTCAGTGTGAAAGAGCAGTATGTGATAAATGACAAGTTGATAAGCGTTACATCTGTGTGGATTGTGCTAATACGGGGGCTACTTTGAAGCATGCTTACCTGAATGCGCATTCCCGTTACACAATGTGAACTGAGTTATTTTCTTTATTTAAAAAAAAAAAAAAAAAAAAAAAATTCAATTTTACAGTTCTGTAGTAGGCATCCATATAACCAGTTTACAGCTGATTACACAATATTTTATTTTGAAATGTTTATTTTACTATAGTTTTTCATTTTTTGAAGTCATGCTAAGCAGTAGGCTAATGTGAATTTTGTAAATAATTACTTAGTTTTTACAATTTTGTATGTACATCTAGCAGTTTACACTTGTTTACACAATACCTTCTTTTGAAATGTTTATTATAGTTTTCCAATTTTTTACATCATGTATTATATGCACACTTTAAAAAAAAAAAAAAAAAAGCCTTGTTATTTTTGTAAATAATGACCTTGTTTTTACAATTTTGTGTGTACATATAGCAGTTTACACCTGTTTACACACTATCTTATTTTGAAATGTTTATTTTATTAGTTTTTTATTTTGTACATCATGCATTATATGTGCTAATTTCGAAAATAAAACCTTTTATGTTTATGTGTTTCTGCTATGCAAATGTTAGATATGATGTTGTCACAAAGACGGCCAGAGTGGGTGGCGTCAGACCAGAGCCAGGAAATGAAGAACAAGAGAGATGGAGTTTGGTGGAGCTGAGCGAATGGCTTCACTCAGCATTTAATGAGTGAACAGAACAGACAGAAAATAAATGGTTGTAACATACAATAATACAGGACACGGCACTCGTCGCCAAAATAAAAAGAAACAAAACGGCCTACACAGACAAAACATGGTGCGCAGATATTTTAACGATTATGATTATTATTATTATTACAATTATTACTATTACCTCCGTCTCCAATCCTGTTCTCCACTCACCGAACACACAACCCCAAGTGGGTGAAAATATGCAGCTTTTATGCAGCTGTACCGTGACTCGATTGCTAATCAATCTTTCAATTGGAGTTGCGGTACAACTGCACGTGAATTAATAAAGTGCAATTCCCCATGCTCACATATTATTACTTTTTACTTGCACGTGAAGTGCTGTGCAATCCTTGTGCCTAAATACATATATACATTTTAAACACTCGTGTTACACAGACCCGTTTATATCCCGTGTACCAATGACTATACACCAACATTAACACCCAACACAAAATAGACACAGGGGCAGGCACTTTGCCACAGATGTTCATAAATAAAACTTTAATCCGATATGTTTGTTTCATTTTCATATTGAAGCTGTTTAAAATGTAACCGTCAAAATGACTACTACTGGCGGTTCTAGGTAGTAGCATAAACCCGGTGGTTCTAGTGTTAATCTCTACTCATTATGAAATCAAACTGTTGGATCTGTGGTTCGCTGTATTTTCAAACACTACATACCTCAGCATGGGGTCTTTGAAGCTTTACATTCAGATCAGGGCAGACTGTTTGAATCCTTGATCAAGGACCTCTGCAGATTTTTGATAATCCTCAAGCTCCGTACTTCATCATACCACCCTCAGTGTGAAGGAGCTGTGGAATGCTACAATGAACTGGCTAAGTCCTTATTTGACAGAGGTTTGGAGTTGGATCTTGTGGCAAAGTGCCCTGCCCCTGTGTGTATTTTGTGTTGTATGTTGTGTGTTAATGTTGGTGTATAGTCATTGGTACACGGGATATAAACGTGTCTGTGTAACATGAGTGTTTAAAATGTGTATTTGTATTTAGGCACGAGGATTGCACAGCACTTCACTTGCAAGTAAAATGTAATATGTGAACATGGCGAATTGCACTTTATTATTTCATGTGCAGTTGTACCACGACTCCAATTGAATGATTGATTGGCAATCGAGTCTCGGTACAGCTGCATAAAAGCAGCATGTTTTCACTCACTCCGGGGTGTGTGTTCAGGAATGGAGAATGGGTGAGAGAGGAAAGTTTATTTAAAAACGATTGCTACAGCGTGCTGGAAGCTCCAGCGTGGTACTTGTTTAGTGTTTGTCCATGTCTGTTTTGTCTGTCTGTTTCTTTCGGTGAGTGCATAACGGGATTGGAGATGGAGGTAATTGTAATAATAATAATAATAATAATAATAATAATAGTTAGAAGCTCACCGTGTTTTGTCTGTATAGTCCGGTTTGTTTGTCTTTTTGTTTTGGCTACGAGGGCCGTGTCCTGTGTCTTGTTTGTCTTTTGCAACCTTTTATTTTCTGTCTGTTCATTATTAAATGCTGAGCGAGACCATTCGCTCAGCTTCACCAAAATTCATCTCTCTGTTGTTTATTTGTTGGTTCCTGGTTCTGGTCTGACGTCACCCACTACAGCCATCTTTGTGACATGTGGTGTCATCGATGTTGTGTATTCGGTGAGTAGAGAACAGGATTGGAGACAGAGGTAATTGTAGTAATAATAATAATAATAATAATAATAATAATAATAATAGAAGCTCACCGTGTTTTGTCTGTATAGTCCGTTTTGGTTGTCTTTTGTTTTGGCTATGAGTGCCGTGTCCTGTGTCTTGTTTGTCTTACAATCTTTTATTTTGTCTGTTCATTATTAAATGCTGAGCGAGACCATTCGCTCAGCTTCATCAAACTCCACCTCTGTTGTTTATTTCCTGGTTCCTGGTTCCTGGTTTCTGGTCTGATGTCACCCACTGCAGCTGTCTTTGTGACAGATCTCCATCAAGTTGAAATGGCCTTGTGACAGAAATACAATGAGTTTTCGTTGTAAATCTTCCTCTCGACCTGTGAGGATACCAAGTAGTGCAAGAGGAAGTATTTGGACAGGCTGGATTGACAGTTCTTTCCCCGGGCCGTGAAGTCAGTCAGCCTGGAAGACAGTGAGACTTCGTTGCAGGAACGTATTGACCTGGAAGGTAAACGATGTAGCAGGTGCAGGCAACAGAGACAGCTGCAATCGTTTACCAAGGGGTCATGCGTAACAGCATAAAGGGGACTGTAACAGGGCAAGGAGCCTTGTACAATTATTTGATTTATTTATTTGAGAATGGGGTCTCTCCCTCCGCCCGTGTTATTTTTTTTGTTTGTATTATTATTTATTTATTTATTTGTGTTTGTTGTTATATGTAAAAATGACAGCGACAGCCATGTTACTGTTTTGACGGCGTGGCAGTATTTTTTGTTTTTGTATTTATGTTGCAGCGTGGATGGAATCAAATCTTTTCCTTCGCTTGGTTTTATGTGAGAAAATGGAAGGACCATGAGAGACGCAGACAAAGCGTAGTGAAAATATAGTGTTTTGTTTGTTCGTGTCTGTTTAGTAACTGTTTGTGTTTGTATATTACTAGATGCCTAAGCACGTATCCTGAGCTGTCGCCTTGAGCCAGCACAAAACCGATCAACACTGCACTTCAATCACTGTTTAAAATCATTATCACGAGCACTACAGCACGCACCCGGACTGGTGACCGTGTATTATATTATTGTTGGGCGGATAACATGTGTTATTATTTGGTTTACAAAAACATTGATACCATTTCCCTCTGTGCTTTACATATTGGTTTGTATTGTAGGAGGTTTGTTATTTGGTCGCCACACCGGGAATTACAAAATAAAGAAGGATTATAATTGTCTGCCTGTGATTATTCCTGCACTGCATCACCTTGCACCTGTTCACTATCAGTAGCTACTTTGCCACAGGCCTACAATACCACAATTCATGTTAGCACAGTCTTTACTTCCTTGTACTTGGCACATGGACTTGAAGCACGGCTACCCCTCCAGGTTCTTTGGAAGGATCTCCAGCCCGTGAGTTCATCTACCCTGGGACACTAGCAGCTTATGCAGTTTTCCCTCAAATGGTGGTTACAGCAAGCTTTTCAGGAGGTTTGCCAGATCCAGTGACCGAGCGCGAAATCTCAGCAAAAGCTTATTCCAAGGTGGATTGGCCCCTACAAAGTATCAGAGGAGCACCCGCCGATGATCTTTGAAATTCAAGAGCTTTCAAACCCTCAGACTAAGACAAGAATTTTTCACTACAACCGCCTGAAACGGTCTTTCCAGATTCTCAATAGGATTCAAGTCAGGACTTTGACTGGGCCACTCAAGGACATTTACTTTCTTATTCTTAAGCCACTCCAGTGTAGCTTTGGCCTTGTGCTTTGGATCATTGTCTTGCTGAAAGGTGAATTGCCATATTTCTGCAGGATCACTCAGGTGCTTTGTTGCAAACTCCATGTGGACTTTGAGATGGCTTGTTTTTAGTAATGGCTTCCTTCTTGCCATCCTGCCGTACAGGCTACTTTTGTGAAGTGTTCTGGATATTGTTGACTGATGCACAATTGCTCCAATCTCAGCCATTGAACTCTGTAGCTTTTTCAAAGTTGCGTTTGTCTCACAGTGGAATCCCTCACCAGTCTCCTCCTTGCCCGGCTGCTCAGTTTAGAGGGATAGCCTGATCTAGGCAGTGTCTGGATGGTACAGTGCACCTTCCATTTCTTGATGATTGAGTAGACTGCGCTCACAGGGATATTCAGAGAGTATTTTTTTGGACCCTTTCTCCTGATCTGTGCTTTTCAATGACTTTATCCCTGACTTGATTTGAAAGCTCCTTGGTCTTCATGGTTGAGCCTTTGCTTGAAATTTACTACCTGACCAAGGAACCTCATAGAGACAGGTGTTTTTATTCTGAAATCATGAGAACCACAGATATTGCACACAGACAGAGGTCATTCAACTAATTGTATGGCTTGTTGAGGTCATTTTGTGCACCTGAATTTATTACAGCCACAGCAAAGGGTTTGAATACTTATGCAATCATGAATTTTCCATTTTTATTTCATACTAATTATCTATTTACTTCTTTCTCTTTGTTTTTGCTTTGAATGTGTGGAGTAGGTTGTATATAACATTAATTCCTATTTCAAAGTGTTATGACTGCAAGCTTTAAAGCAACAAAATGTGAAAACTGAGAGGGTCTGAATACTTTTGCAAGGCATTGTGTGTGTGTGTGTGTGTGTGTGTGTGTATATATATATATATATATATATAAAACCAGCTCACAGAACAACCAGCAGGAGGTGCTCGTGGCAGGTTGAAATAAAGCAGGTCCATTCAGCAGTGGACAGCTGAAATGATCCTTGGCTGGCTTGGAATCAGCCTACCATGAGTTTGAGGAGTTAATTGAATGATAGGCAATATATGCTGCTAGTGTAGGACATAGAATGGGCTTATTAATTAGTAATTGCCTCGTTTGGCCAGCACCTGTGGCCTATCTGGGCCACAATAGGAGATCCTTTATAAAAGGTGTAGTTTTCTGTGTTTGGGAGAAGGTTTGGATCTGTACAGTGGTGAAACGCCAGATAAACGTGGAAGTATCTCCTTGGAAGAGAAGTACTGGAGGTATGGTGAAGCACCGCTTGCAGTTTCAGGGTTGTGTAGCTGTCGTTCCTCCAGAGCGGACCCTCTCCTCCCAGATATATTCCTCTCCCCTCTGGCATGGTGTTGCAGTCGCCTTGAGCCATCTCCCGCGGATGTTTTTAAACTGACGGACACTCGGTCAACACCACCTGCTGATTTGAGACCAGCACAGCCAATCACTTGCTGCCCTCCCCCTCAACCAAGCCTAGCAAGTCTCAATCGTGTGCCCATCTGTAAACAATAGTTTAATTACACAAATCAACTCCAAAACGATTCACAATAAACCCATGTCACCAAAGAAATTACATCCACACTAATTCCCACTTGTGCCACTGTGAGATAGCAGGGAGGGGGTTAAAATCCTCCCTGCTTTAAAAACCATGTGAAAATGCATGCTTGGGTGAATGGGCTAAGGGTTTTTATTGTTTAATTGCTTACTTATGTAATTGCTTAATTGATTATTGTTTAGTTATCCCCTGCACCTAGTGGTAATTGTAAATTAGTGCCAGGTGCAGGGTTTTTAAGAGAGGCAGCCAGCCTGCTCAGGGCTGCTAAGTGAGGAGCCCGACTGTGTGTGTGAGCAGTCGTATTTGTGAAAGGTATTGTGTCAAACTTGTGTGTTGTTATTTGTGTGTTTTTTTGTAGCAGGTAAACGGCGTATCTGTCCTGAGATCTAGTTAGGTTCTTGCATCAAGTGTTTAGTCAGTGCTCCGAAGGAGCTAGGTGTTTGTTTTGTTGTTTTGCTTATTTTTGTTATTAAAGTTGCGCATCCGTGCTATTTTTCTTTCAAACCTGTGTGTCTAACGTGATTTTTTTAGAAGGGAAAAGAACCCAAGCGGGTCTGTTTGGTGACTCGGCCGTCACAGCCACATACAGTGCCTATACAAAGTCTAAACCCCATTGAACTTTTTTCACATTTTCTTGTTTCAGTGCCTCAGAGATTAATGCATTTAATTGAGGAATTTTTCCACTTATCTACACACCATACTCCACACTGTTAAGGGGAAAAAAAGTTTTTATTCAGAAAAAAATTGTAGATTAAAAATATAAAACTGAAAGATCTTAATTGGATAAGTCTCCCCCCCCGCCCCGAGTTAATACTTGGTGGAAAGGACCTTTGGCAGCAATTACAGCTGTGAGTCTGTTGGGATAGGTCTCTACCAACTTTGCACACCTAGACTTGGCAATCTGTAACCATTCTTCTTTTCAAAACTCTTCCAGCTCTGTCAAGTTCCTTGGGGAGCATTGATGGACAGCAAACTTCAAGTCATGACACAAATTTGATTGGATTTAGGTCGGGGCTCTGACTGGGCCACTCGGACATTTACTTTTTTGTTCCTTAGCTCAAAGTCAAACAGCCGCGTGTGTTTTTCTGATAACAAACAAGCTGAAACTCGGAGCAGCTGATTCAAATTCAGCGCCATTCTGAGACACAGGCGAGGGGAGGAGCCAACAGCACAGCAGAACAACGCAGTTAAACGAGGCAGTCTTCCCAGTGACAGCGAGTGCAAGCGACAACGAGTGGGAGAAGTACAGGCGTGGAAAAGTACAGAGCAGTTTAGAAGCAGTTTGGAAGCAGGTTGACAACTGCAGAAGAAACTAAACTTAAAAAAAAAAACCCTCAACATGGTCTTCAAGCCAGTAATCTGTGACACCTGCTTGATGGGGGAAATCCAAGAAAACCCAGCGGAGCTAAACCAAGTGTGCGTAAAGTGCCGCGCGATCGAGGATTTGCATAAACTAGTAAGTATGCTAGAAATGCAGCTGGAAGAAGTGAGACAGGAACAGGATCTTGAGGAACTGGCACACCCACAATTCATGGAAGTCTGCATCACCCCTAACAGACTAAAAGCCACCAGGAAGATAGAAGGTCAGAACAGCTGGGTTCAGGTAGGCAGAAGCAGGGAAAAAAAAGAAACTTCGTCAAACACAACCACCAGAAATCAAAACAACCAACAGATTTGAGTCACTTCAGAATTTTGATGAGCAGAACCAACAACAAGAGAATGAAAGGAACAACATCCAGGATCCCATTGACAGTGGTGACCAGACAGCAAAAAGAAGGGAGGTCATGATTGTTGGGGACTCCATATTGAGAAACACAGCAAGTTCAATTCGCAGTTTGGACCCCTTTACTACAACAGTGTGCTGCCTTCCGGGAGCCTCGGTCAAGCACATCACTAAGAACGTGGACAGGCTCCTAGAACGAACAGGAGACGACCCGGTAGTAGTCGTCCACATCGGTACAAACAACATTGGAAGAGACAGACCAAAATCCCTGCAAAACAAATTCAGAGAGCTAGGAAGGAAATTAAAAGAGAAAACCAAAACTGTGGTATTTTCTGGTATACTACCGGCACCTTGCAAAGGACCATATGGACAGCTGGAAATAATTAATCAAAACGCATGGCTGAAGACGTGGTGCACACGGGAAGGCTTCACCTATCTTGATCATTGGACCACATTCTACGAGGACTATCTGTATAGACGGGATGGACTGCATTTAAATAACAAGGGAACTAGTCTACTCGGAGAAAAGATCCTCGAGCAAGTTCAGAAGCATTTAAACTAGAAAGGAAGGGGGGAGAAATCAACAAAAAAACAGAAGGGAGACCGCATCAAAACAAGAACAACAACTCAGGTAAGACAACCATTAAATGTATTTATCTAAATGCTAGAAGTATCAGAAACAAAATTCTAGAACTTGAAGCTACAGCACTAACAGGTAACTATGATGTGATAGGTGTTACAGAAACGTGGTTGTCTGAGAGTGATGGGGACGAATATAATATTTGTGGGTATACACTGTATAGGAAAGACAGGCAGGACAGAAGAGGAGGAGGGGTAGCGCTATACATAAGAAACAGTCTTGAAGCCCAGGTGTTAAACCTGGACAAAGAAAATAAAACCGAATCAATATGGGTCAGAATAACGGACAAAAATTCAAAGGGCATAATAATAGGAGCATGCTATAGACCGCCAGATTCAGACGGTGAGCACAATAATCTGTTATACAATGACATTAGAAATGTGTGTAGCAAAGGAGAGCCATACTAATGGGGGATTTCAACTTCCCCCAAATAAAATGGGAAAACCCGGTGGGTAGCGCGAAGGATGAAATAGAAATGGTGGAAATGACAAATGACTGCTTCCTAACACAATTTGTCAAGGCAACGACTAGAGGGGAGGCATGCCTTGATTTAGTCTTTTCAAATAACGAAGATAGAATAACTAAAACAGAGGTCAGAGAACCACTGGCAAACTCACACCACAATATGGTCTCATTTGAAGTGTTTTGTAAATCCCCAAAAGTAATGACTAAAGCTAAGGTTTACAATTTTTCAAAAGCAAACTATGAAGGTATGAAACAGAGACTAACAGAAGTAGATTGGAGTAAAATAGAGAAAACACCCACAGAAGAAGGATGGTTGTTCTTCAAAAATGTAGTACTAGAGGCGCAAAACAATTATATCCCTAAAGTAGACAAATCTAAATGTAAAACTAAATTGCCAAAATGGTTTAATAGATCAATTAAAAAAAATGTTCAGCGAAAAAAGGCACTTTACAGAGCATTAAAAAAGGACCAAAAAGAAAGTATGCAGAAAGAGTACACAGAACTGCAAACGCAAGTCAAAAAGGAAGTTAGAAAGGCCAAGAGAGAAATAGAAATGAACATTGCTAAGGCGGCTAAAACCAATTCCAAAATGTTTTTCCAATATTACAACAGCAAGAGAACATTGAAAGAGGAGATTAAATGTTTAAGAGATACAAATGGCAAAATCGTAGATGAAGAAAAAAAAATAGCAAACATATTAAATGATTACTTTTCACAAGTTTTTACAAAGGAAGATACTGACAACATGCCCCACATGTCATCCAGTTCCTATCCAGTTTTAAATAACTTTAGCTTAACTGAGGCAGAAGTGTTAAAGGGACTAGGAGCTCTTAAAATAAACACATCCCCTGGGCCGGATGAGATCCTCCCAGTAGTACTCAAAGAAATGAAAGAAGTAATTTACAAACCGCTAACCAAGATCATGCAGCAGTCTCTTGACACAGGGGTGGTACCGACAGACTGGAAAATTGCAAACGTAATACCGATCCACAAAAAGGGAAACAAAACTGAACCAGGTAACTACAGACCAGTAAGCCTGACTTCTATTATATGCAAACTTATGGAAACTATAATAAGATCCAAAATGGAAAATTACCTATATGGTAACAGGGTACTGGGAGACAGTCAACATGGTTTTAGGAAAGGGAGATCGTGTCTAACTAACTTGCTTGATTTTTTTGAGGATGCAACATCGCTAATAGATAATTGCAAAGCATATGACATGGTTTATTTAGATTTCCAGAAAGCTTTTGAGAAAGTCCCGCACAAAAGATTAATTCTCAAACTGAACGCAGTAGGGATTCAAGGAAACACATGTACATGGATTAGGGAGTGTTTAACATGTAGAAAACAGAAAGTACTGATTAGAGGAAAAACCTCAGAATGGAGTGTGGTAACCAGCGGTGTACCACAGGGATCAGTATTAGGTCCTCTGCTATTCCTAATCTACATTAATGATTTAGATTCTGGTATAGTAAGCAAACTTGTTAAATTTGCAGACGACACAAAAGTAGGAGGAGTGGCAAACACTGTTGCAGCAGCAAAGGTCATTCAAAATGATCTAGACAAGATTCAGAACTGGGCAGACACATGGCAAATGACATTTAATAGAGAAAAGTGTAAGGTACTGCACGCAGGAAATAAAAATGTACATTATAAATATCATATGGGAGATACTGAAATTGGAGAAGGAATCTATGAAAAAGACCTAGGAGTTTTTGTTGACTCAGAAATGTCTTCATCTAGACAATGTGGGGAAGCTATAAAAAAGGCTAACAAGATGCATTGTGAAAAGTGTTGAATTTAAATCAAGGGAAGTAATGTTAAAACTGTACAATGCACTAGTAAGACCTCATCTTGAATATTGTGTTCAGTTCTGGTCACCTTGCTATAAAAAAGATATTGCTGCTCTAGAAAGAGTGCAAAGAAGAGCGACCAGAATTATTCCAGGCTTAAAAGGCATGTCATATGCAGACAGGCTAAAAGAATTGAATCTATTCAGTCTTGAACAAAGAAGACTACGTGGCGACCTAATTCAAGCATTCAAAATTCTAAATGGTATTGACAGTGTCGACCCAAGGGACTTTTCAGCCTTAAAAAAGAAACAAGGACCAGGGGTCACAAATGGAGTTTAGACAAAGGAGCATTCAGAACAGAAAATAGCAGGCACTTTTTTACACAGAGAATTGTGAGGGTCTGGAATCAACTCCCCAGTAATGTTGTTGAAGCTGACACCCTGGGATCCTTCAAGAAGCTGCTTGATGAGATTTTGGGATCAGTAAGCTACTAACCACCAAACGAGCAAGATGGGCCGAATGGCCTCCTCTCGTTTGTAAACTTACTTATGTTCTTATGTACTCCATTGTAGCTTTGGCTCTGTGCTTTGGGTTGTTGTCATGCTGAAAGGTGAACTTCCATGCCAGTTTCAGCTTTCTTGCAGAGGGCAGCAGGTTTTCCTCAAGGACTTCTCTGTACTTTGCTCCATTCATTTCCCCTTCTATCCTGACAAGTGCCCCATTCCCTGCCAATGAGAAACATCCAACTTGAAGCTGCCACCACCATGCTTCACAGTAGGGATGCTGTTCTTTGGGTCATGCACTGTGTTGTGTTTGTGCCAAACACAATGCTTTGCATTTAGGCCAAAAATTTCCATTTTAGTTTCTTTAGACCACAAAACTTTTTGCCACATGGCTACAGAATCTCCTGAGTGTTTTTTTGTATATTTCAAACAGGATTCAAGGTGGGTTTCTTGAGTAATGGTTTCCTTCTTGCCACATGCACATGCACACTTTGACCAGTCTTGTCCATAAAAGCCTGTAGCTCTTGCAAAGTTGCCATTGGCCTCTTGGTAGCCTCTCTGATCAGTCTCCTTCTTGCTAGGTCATCCAGTTTGGAGGGACGGCCTGATCCAGGCAGGGTCTTGTTGGTGCCATACACCGCACACTTCTTAATAATTGTCTTGACTGTGCTCCAAGGGATATTCAAGGCCTTTGATATTTTTTATACCCATCTCCTGATCTGTGCCTTTCAACAACTTTTTCCCAGAGTTCTTTTGAAAGCACCTTGGTGCTCTTGGTTGAGTCTTTGCTTTGAAATGCAATACCCAGCAGAGGAAACCTACAGGAACTGCTGAATTTATCCTGAAATTATGTGTATCACTACAATTTAACACAGGTGGAGATTTTGAAGTTGATTGGTTACACCTGAGCTAATTTAGGATTGCTATTACAAGGGGGATGGACACTTATCCAACCATGCTATTTCAGTTTTTATTATTAATTAATTTTCTACAAATTTCTAGAATTTTTTTTCACTTGGAAGTTTATAAACAGAAAAAAAAAATAAAGTGTAGTTAAACGGAAAAAAAATATTTTAATGTGTTTTAATTCCAAGCTATAAGGTAATGAAAGGTGAAAATGTTTAAAGGGGTGTAGACTTTCTATAGGCACTGTGTGCGTGTGTGTGTGTGTGTGTGTATGTATGTATATATATATATATATATATATATATATATATATATATATATATATATATATGTGTGTGTGTGTGTGTATAAACACTATTCATGACATGAGTGTGACTCCAAAATAGTACAGTGTTTTATCATGTCATATAATTAAATAGTTATAATGGGTTATAGTAAATTTAAATCATTGTTAATTTGAAAACAGTCAACTTTATGATACGTACGGATGCATCCGCTACGTTTATATATATATATATATATATATATATATATATATATATATATATATATATATATATATATATATTACTGCTGAGAGAGATGGCTACAACTTTTGGATCAATTTTTTACAATTAAAAAAAGAAAAAAGTCTAGATTAACATAATTTAGATGTTTTATTTAACATCATGTAATGAAAGAAACTACAGAACAATATCGGAAAAGTCTACCGGAAGCCACAATAGTGACAAATAATTGATGCCTATAATTACGTTTTAATACGTTTTGTGACTAATTTGAACCTATTAACAGTGGCGCCGTCAGGCTCTCCCCGGTGACGGAGCTAAGGGGGGCTACATTTGAGGGGGCTAACTCCACTTTGGTTGGGTATGAATAGTGTTAATGTGTCCTGTGGTAATAAGTTTGAAGCTAATCCCAGTCCTTCATTTGCAATTTTTTTATTATTATTTTGAATTTGGTTTTTAAGCATACAGATTTTAAAGCAGACCAAACAGGTTGTAACATGGATACATGCCTGCTGTTTGCTGAAGTCTGGTTTGGTACAGTTATATACAACGTTGCAATTTTCAACTGTGGTATTTTGCATAATTGCTACATTGCATTGCTGTGTGTTGCAATTATACAAAAGCATTGCAAAGAAGAAAAATCCTACAATGTAACGTAACAAAACTGGAAAATTTATTTGATAGAGAACTAGCAGAAACACTTATTTCCTATCTATATTTCATTACATGTGTTAGTTATGGGAGTATACATCTGAAGAACATTTTGTTAAAAATGTGGTTGAAGGTAGTTTACAAACCTTGACATTTCCCTGTGCATGTGGAAATGTTGCTATAAGTCATATACATTGATTGAGCATCTTTTTTTATCCTGTATTGAAAAGTTTGTCACTGTTTGAACTGTTTCTGTGCTATGTCATATCACTTTTACTGCCCACATATGTCACACATTGAGACAATGTTGAAATAAAACCTTAAACACAAATGACCTAGTCATAATAAAAAAAAAAATCCCAAATCATTGTTATTCGCCATTATCTTTACATATCGAAAAATGCAGGTGACGCATAAAAATCAGCTGGACATTCGATACCCCTGCATGAATGGAGAGTAAACCACAATGCAATAGAGGTGGGCTTATTTGCAGGCATAGTTTTAGAGCTCTTCACGTCATCTCATGTCATTGACACAGGGCAGGATCTGTAACGGCAGTGTGTCACTGTGACAGAAAGACAATGATTCTTGGTGGTAAATCTCCCTCCCAACCTGTGAGGGCACTAAGTAACGGGAACAGAGTACCCTGAACTACTTGGCCTAACACTTCATTCCAAGGGTTAACAGGAAGTCGGTCATGACCCAGAAGGGAAATGATGTGGCAGCCATGGATTGGAGTAGCACTGCAATCGTTTACCAAGGAGTCATGAGTGATGGTATAAATAGGGGTCAAAGATGTTATCTGTTCCTTCGTTTTGGTTATTGTAAAGTGACCCGGAAGGACCTGTGTTTTTCTGAAGTAATCATGAGCGTTTGTTTTGTACTGTCTATTTGTTGCTTGTTATCACTAGACAGCTAACACGTTCCGGAGCTGTCACCAGAGGCCAGCACAAACCTGGAACAGCACTTCACTTGTATCGCAATAAACTGTATTTTGTACCACAATCAATAATTCATACACTAAATGGACTTGTGTATTTGTTTTGTGTTTAATGTGGGGAAACAATAACGGGACTATTATTTCGAGACCAGCCTGGGGATTATAAAAGTAAGTAATTCACGCCGCTGTATTACTTACCAGCATTGTTATTTACTGTTTGTTTTGCCGTCGGGCACTGGACATAAAATAAATAAAAACAAACCTTTGCACCTGGATTACAATTGTCTGTCTGTTCTTTGATCACCTGCACATTATTAACAACTTTGCAGTAGTTACACAACACTGCCCGTTACACTATAGTAAAAAAAGTTAAATCTGCAGAGAGTTGTATGTTATTCATTTTAATTGATGATGGCTGTTCCATTGCATATAAAGGTGGTGGGAGTGAATGCAGAGTTATGGTTAAAAACCCTAACATCGCAATTAAAATCCTCTCTGCTATCCACCAGAAAAACAGGCTACCTCGGGCAAAGTTGAGAACGGTATTGAAATGTGTTTTCTGAAATTATAAATGCAATAACGACAAAATTAAGATTATTTTTCTTCCACTTGTGTGCTAGTAATGTTTTCATTCTTGCAAGAATCTTGCTCTTTTTTAGTCTGTAGCTTCCTTGTGTTGCAGACAGTATTCCACAGTAAAAAAAAAAGACATAACTTGTTATTTTTTTCTTTTTATTCAGTTAAAAAAGTAATTGAAAAATAACCGCTACCATCGTGATAATCGGTGTATCATGAAAGAGTGGGCTCGCAACTATTCAAGTTGTGTGTGTGTTTGTCCAACTGTATTTGGGAAAACGTTAACTGTAACTATACTGCTATATTAAACAAAAAGCAGTACAACATTGTTTTACGGTAGACATTAGACTACTCTTATTTGAGATCATTAAAAAAAAAAATCATGTATTGCAAAAAGAGTCAGGGGTAAGAATGTAGTTTAAATATTTAGAGCATCCATCCGAATACATCTCATTAGATTTGATACATGCTGCCAACCTTCAGTTAAGTTTGACACCTGCTTTCCACAAAGAATGACACTTTCAGCGTGTTTTTTAAAAGGGGCAAAATAAGAACTAGGCCACAAAATGTTTTTAAACCCTGACTAATGTAACCACATCACTTGATTTATGTTGATGACTCATTTCCTCTAAACACATTAAAAGCCATATACTTAGTGACCCAAATCAGGATTTAGAAATCACTTTGTGACCTAGTTCTTATTTTGCCCCTTTTGAAAATCATGCTGAATATTTATTATAAACCAATGAACATAAACTGCTAAATAAGCATCACATTCCTGTTAGTGTTGAAAGTAGAACTGTGTAGCAAAGTTTTAAATAACATGTTTACACAGATAATCACGAATAAACTAAAATAAAAGGGGGTGGTGTCTCGCTTTCATCTTGGCAGGTTTGTCAGGTTGCCTCGCAGTAACCAAAAGATCACTCAATCTCATATGCCCAGTAGTTGTACGCAGGAATGTTTTGATCCTTTTCATGCACGAAAATAACCTCTTATTTGCTGAACTAATGCCAACATTTGCATATGGCAAAAAATGTGTTTGAAAAAGAAATCCATTCACAAACGCAATATCATATAGTACTATTGATAATTTTAATAATGCTGTATTCACCCCGGTCAGTCAAAGGATGGGCTGTAAAGAACCTGTGCATAACATGAATTAATTTTTTTTATAAAGAAAAACATAACTTAAAGAATTTACAAGAGTCTAAAATCAAATTGGGTCAAACTGAAATCTAAAAACGCACAGTACAGCCCTACACACAACTTAAATATTGTTTTCAAATCTATGGTACTTTTTCTTTAGACCATACATGTATAAATAATTGCACCTTGGTATAAGCAATATTAATAGTTTCTTCTGCAATCCTTATTGTCTCTCTGTGTTTAATTTCTTCCATTTTCCACCTGCTGTTGCAAACATATACAAAATTTCCCTTTGACTCATTATATCAATACTATTCTATTACAGAAATAATAGCATGCAATCTAATCCTGTGTTGTCGATATAATCACTGGACAACGACACCATGTTGAGACTGTAACCACGAGCAATTACATCATTTAGCAACCGTCACTGACTTCATTTCAGATCTGAGTTAGATTAGAAAAAAAAAAAACCTTTTTGAAAAACATACTTCATTCGTTTATCAAGAAAACTTTGATCATCTTATGTGATTATATTATATCCTGAAGTGTCTCAGGGCTAATAAAGTGGAAAACATACTGGAGCATATAGATCATCTGGGGGGAAAACCAAAGTCTAGCCCCATAGCAAATGACGCCCATGGCCAAAACCCTAAATATTTATTTCTTGTTTTGTGTATGTTAAGCTATGTACATGGATTAAGGAGTGGTTAATATGTAGAAAACAGAAAGTACTGATTAGAGAAACCTGAAAATGGAGTGAGGTAACCAGTGGAGTACCACAGAATCAGTATTAGGTCCTCCGCTATTCCTAATCTACATTAATGATTTAGATTATAGTATAGTAATCAAACTTGTTAAATTTGCAGACGACACAAAAATAGGAGGCGTGGCAAAAACTGTTGCAGCAGCAAAGGTCATTCAAAATGATCTAGACAAGATTCAGAACTGGGCAGACACATGGCAAATTAGATTTAACAGAGAAAAGTGTAAGGTACTGCACGCAGGAAATAAAAATATAAATTATAAATATCATATGGGAGATACTGAAATTGGAGAAGGAATCTATGAAAAAGACCTAGGAGTTTTTGTTGACTCAGAAATGTCTTCATCTAGACAATGTGGGGAAGCTATAAAAAAGGCTAACAAGATGCTCGGATACATTGTGAAAAGTGTTGAATTTAAATCAAGGGAAGTAATGTTAAAACTGTACAATGCATTAGTAAGACCTCATCTTGAATATTGTGCGCAGTTCTGGTCACCTCGCTATAAAAAAGATATTGCTGCTCTAGAAAGATTGCAAAGAAGAGCGACCAGAATTATTCCGACTTAAAAGGCATGTCATCTGCAGACAGGCTAAAAGAATTGAATCAAAGAAGACTACGTGGCGACCTAATTCAAGCATTCAAAATTCTAAAAGGACAGACTGGAAAATTGCAAACATAATACCGATCCACAAAAAGGGAAACAAAACTGAACCGGGTAACTATAGACCAGTAAGCCTGACTTCTATTATTTGCAAACTTATGGAAACTATAATAAGATCCAAAATGGAAAATTACCTATATGGTAACAGGGTCCAGAAAGCTTTTGACAAAGTCCCACACAAAAGATTAATTCTCAAACTGAACACAGTAGGGATTCAAGGAAACACATGTACATGGATTAGGGAGTGGTTAACATGTAGAAAACAGAAAGTACTGATTAGAGGAGAAACCTCAGAATGGAGTGTGGCAACCAGTGGTGTACCACAGGGATCAGTACTATGTCTTCTGCTATTCCTAATCTACATTAATGATTTAGATTCTGGTATAGTAAGCAAACTTGTTACATTTGCAGATGACACAAAAATAGGAGGAGTGGCAAACACTGATGCAGCAGCAAAGGTCATTCAAAATGATCTAGACAAGATTCAGAACTGGGCAGACACATGGCAAATGACATTTAATAGAGAAAAGTGTAAGGTACTGCACGCAGGAAATAAAAATGTACATTATAAATATCATATGGGAGATACTGAAATTGGAGAAAGAATCTATGAAAAAGACCTAGGAGTTTTTGTTGACTCAGAAATGTCTTCATCTAAACTGTGGGGAAGCTATAAAAAAGGCTAAAAAGATGCTCAGATACATTGTGAAAAGTGTTGAATTTAAATCAAGGGAAGTAATGTTAAAACTGTACAATGCACTAGTAAGACCTCATCTTGAATATTGTGTTCAGTTCTGGTTACCTCGCTACGAAAAGGATATTGCTGCTCTAGAAAGGGTGCAAAGAAGAGCAAACCAGAATTATTCTGGGTTTAAAAGGCATGTCATATGCAGACAGACAAAAATAATTGAATCTATTCAGTTTTGGACAAAGAAGACTATGCAGCGACCTGATTCAAGCGTTCAAAATTCTAAAAGGTATTGACAATGTTGACCCAAGGGACTTTTTCGACCTGAAAAAATAAACAAAGACCAGGGGTCACAAATGGAGATTAAACAAAGGGGCATTCAAACAGAAAATAGGAGGCACTTTTTTATACAGAGAATCGTGAGGGTCTGGAACCAACTCCCCAATAATGTTGTTGAAGCTGGCGTCCTCTCGTTTGTAAATGTTCTTATTGTCTTATGTTTCTTATGTTCTTAGGGAGTTTCCATCGTAATTGCATGCAACTTGCAGTTTTTAAGCTAAGCGAATCTCTTACAGTGCAATCTATATAATAAAATCTCTTACAGTACACTCTATATGTTGTTTTGACCAATTAAATGTTTTATTGCTAGTTCATTGATAAATTGTTGTCTAAATGTCTTTTCGTAACATTATTTAATGTAATATTGACTGAGCAATTGTTTTAACGTATTGCCTGCTTAATTGTTTACGTTGACATTCTGCATGGCTTGTTTTTGATCTGCTGAACTTATTAGAGTTAATGCATGTTTAATAAATTCCATTGTTTTAAAGTAGACTCCTGGAAAATAATTTGCCCATGTAACAACCTTGATTTTATGAGGTTTAAATTAAATACAGCGTTGTCCAGGAGTGGCTGGTGTATTAAGAACATAAGAACATAAGAAAGTTTACAAACGAGAGGAGGCCATTCGGCTCATCTTGCTCGTTTGGTTGTTAGTAGCTTATTGATCCCAAAATCTCATCAAGCAGCTTCTTGAAGGATCCCAGGGTGTCAGCTTCAACAACATTACTGGGGAGTTGATTCCAGACCCTCACAATTCTCTGTGTAAAAAAGTGTCTCCTGTTTTCTGTTCTGAATGCCCCTTTGTCTAATCTCCATTTGTGACCCCTGGTCCTTGTTTCTTTTTTCAGGCTGAAAAAGTCCCTTGGGTCAACACTGTCAATACCTTTTAGAATTTTGAATGCTTGAATTAGGTCGCCACGTAGTCTTCTTTGTTCAAGACTGAACAGATTCAATTCTTTTAGCCTGTCTGCATATGACATGCCTTTTAAGCCCGGAATAATTCTGGTCGCTCTTCTTTGCACTCTTTCTAGAGCAGCAATATCTTTTTTATAGTGAGGTGACCAGAACTGAACACAATATTCAAGATGTGGTCTTACTAGTGCATTGTACAGTTTTAACATTACTTCCCTCGATTTAAATTCAACACTTTTCACAATGTATCCGAGCATCTTGTTAGCCTTTTTTATAGCTTCCCCACATTGTCTAGATGAAGACATTTCTGAGTCAACAAAAACTCCTAGGTCTTTTTCATAGATTCCTTCTCCAATTTCAATATCTCCCATATGATATTTATAATGTACATTTTTATTTCCTGCGTGCAGTACCTTACACTTTTCTCTATTAAATGTCATTTGCCATGTGTCTGCCCAGTTCTGAATCTTGTCTAGATCATTTTGAATGACCTTTGCTGCTGCAACAGTGTTTGCCACTCCTCCTACTTTTGTGTCGTCTGCAAATTTAACAAGTTTGCTTACTATACCAGAATCTAAATCATTAATGTAGATTAGGAATAGCAGAGGACCTAATACTGATCCCTGTGGTACACCGCTGGTTACCACACTCCATTCTGAGGTTTTTCCTCTAATCAGTACTTTCTGTTTTCTACATGTTAACCACTCCCTAATCCATGTACATGTGTTTCCTTGAATCCCAACTGCGTTCAGTTTGAGAATTAATCTTTTGTGCGGGACTTTGTCAAAAGCTTTCTGGAAATCTAAATAAACCATGTCATATGCTTTGCAATTATCCATTATCGATGTTGCATCCTCAAAAAAATCAAGCAAGTTAGTTAGGCACGATCTCCCTTTCCTAAAACCATGTTGACTGTCTCCCAGGACCCTGTTACCATATAGGTAATTTTCCATTTTGGATCTTATTATAGTTTCCATAAGTTTGCATATAATAGAAGTCAGGCTTACTGGTCTGTAGTTACCTGGTTCAGTTTTGTTTCCCTTTTTGTGGATCGGTATTACGTTTGCAATTTTCCAGTCTGTCGGTACCACCCCTGTGTCAAGAGACTGCTGCATGATCTTGGTTAGCGGTTTGTAAATTACTTCTTTCATTTCTTTGAGTACTACTGGGAGGATCTCATCCGGCCCAAGGGATTTGTTTATTTTAAGAGCTCCTAGTCCCTTTAACACTTCTGCCTCAGTTATGCTAAAGTTATTTAAAACTGGATAGGAACTGGATGACATGTGGGGCATGTTGTCAGTATCTTCCTTTGTAAAAACTTGTGAAAAGTAATCATTTAACATATTTGCTATTTTTTTTTCTTCCTCTACGATTTTGCCATTTGTATCTCTTAAACATTTAATCTCCTCTTTGAATGTTCTCTTGCTGTTGTAATATTGGAAAAACATTTTGGAATTGGTTTTAGCTCCCTTAGCAATGTTTATTTCTATTTCTCTATTAGGTGCGTTTGAATTCAATAATAATTCTGAGTTTTGTTGTTAACCGCTAGTGACATATTACGCAAATGAGCATGCGCCGTAAGGCCCTTGGGCGGTTTCTCTGCTGCCACTGTAGCCAGCGATGGGGAGTAGCGAGCTAATAGTAGCGATGCTACTTTTTCGGTAGCTTTGCTGTAGGGGGTACTTTTATTTTACACTAGCTTTTACAATAGCAAGCTTTTTTTGCCGCTTCCGCTACTTCAGCCACTATTTTTTTTTCTTCTTCTTTAGCAGAAGCATAAAAAACTGTTTTGTTAACTGTGTTGCCCCTCGAATGTTTTAATTACTGAGCACTGTGGACGATTACACCGTGTAACAATTTTTTTTTTTTTTTGGTTCCTGGGTAGTAAGTGTTATTTCCTAATTGCTTATGCCTCAAAAGTATAGAAAATGGCTATTATTCCCCACAAACTTTGCTTTTGTGACCAGGACAGTGATATTTTGAAATGTACCTATTTTCCAGAACATTCCAGATAGATTCAGTGCTGAGTAAACTTGGAGTAACTTCTAGAACTGTCTAGAACTTTCCAGTAATATAAATAGTAGTATAAATACAGGGGTCTTAAGCCCACCAGTTCAGTTTAGTTCCAGCTGCCTAAGTGGATACATATCTGAATTTTTCTGAGATGAGAGAGAGGCTGAGATGAGAGGCTGCAATGGTGGCATTCCTGATGGGTCTCCAAGGTGGTTTACCAAGTTTCCCTGCTATCTTTGCCTTTGGGACAGCAAGGACACCAAGGCACACTACCACAGGCGGGACTGGGGGGAGGAACAACGTCAAGTGGCAGCCACTGGTGGACCCCCGGAAGGTGCTGATCCCACCACTGCACATCAAATTGGGCCTTATGAAACAATTTGTCAGAGCTCTAGATAAGGAGTCGGCAGCCTTCAAGTACCTTCAAGACTTCTTCCCTAAACTGTCTGAGGCAAAGGTCAAAGCCGGTGTCTTTGTCGGACCACAGATAAAGATGATCCTGGAGTGCAATGAATTCCCCAAGAAGCTCACTAGTAAGGAGAAAGCGGCTTGGAACAGCTTTGTCACAGTGGTTCGGGGCTTCCGGGGCAATCACAAGGCCGAAAACTATGTGGAGCTGGTTGAGACTCTGGTGAAGAACTACGTCACAATGGGCTGTAGGATATCCCTCAAAGTCCAAATCCTTGATGCTCATCTTGATAAATCCAAGGAGAACATGGGAACGTACTCGGAGGAGCAAGGCGAGCACTTCCACCAGGATATCCTGGACTATGAACGCCGCTACCAAGGACGGTATAACGAGAATATGATGGAAGACTACATTTGGGGGCTGACTCGTGAAAGTGATTTACAGTATAATCGTAAATCCCGAAAAGCTACTCACTTCTAAATCTTTTGTAGTCATTTTTGTATTACTTTAGTATAAATACATGTTAATTTGGATTCATATGTTGTTTTTTTCTGACTTTATGTGAACAAAAAGATCATTTTCTCATTGGAAATAGGTACATTTCAAAATATCACTGTCCTGGTCACAAAAGCAAAGTTTGTGGGGAATAATAGCCATTTTCTATAGTTTTGAGGCATAAGCAATTAGGAAATAACACTTACTACCCAGGAAAAAAAATTGTGTTACATAGTGTTATCGCACTTCCTTGTTTGTGTGTTCTGTCTATAGTTTGGTAGGCTGGGCTATCAATGTTTTAAAACCACAGAATACCCGCCCATAAAGTGTTATAAATCAAAATGTTTGGGTGCTGCACAGTGGCGTAGGTAGGGGTGATTTTATGGGTTTGAACCACCCCCGAAATGCATTATTCAACGACGAGGGAAAAAAAATGTCTGTGACACCAATGTAAGATATCATCTCACCCGTGCGCTGTTTGCTTCGCACCTACTCAGCAACACACTTAAAAAAAGGTCAGTCAAACCCATATCTAGTTGTGATTGGGCAGAGTCTTGTCATTTTTACACGAGGGTGAACCTTCAACTCCTTTGACTGGAGAACACGTGTGACGTATTGTTCAAACTGATGTGCGATGAAGTCGAAGATATATATATATCATATATATATATATATATATATATATATATATATATATATATATATATATATATAATAAAATATTATAATAATAAACAAAAACATAATGAATGGTTTTAACCGTGCTTTTGAAGATATGTATGAAAATGCATATTGAAAAAGAAGGTACAACGAAATTAGTTCTTTTGAGTCCATTTTTAATTATGCTTTAAACAGCTGCTGTAAAACCGAGACCTGAAAGAATTCAACAAGTTTGCAATGCAAAACAGGAGGATTGATTGGGGATCTAAACACCAGGTAAGGTAGATTATTATTCCTGTAATTAAATGTGTATGTTTAATAACTGCATAGTAGTGGTTCTAAATGTGATTGTGAGGTGAAACATCACACTTCTTAATAGGGCAATTGCGAGTACATTGCACGCTTGTGGTGTTAATTTTTACTTAAAGAAACTTTTTTTTTTTTTTTTTTTTTTGTAAATTATTACTAGGCTGTCAAGCGATTACAAAATTTATTGCGATTAATTTTTAGATAAAAACAAATAATCTCTGTTAATCTTGGTTTTAGTTGCATATTTAATTGATGCTGTGATGATCTCGGTTTGCCATAAGTTAAGCAGGAGAAAGAGACACTGCAACGGTTGGACCCAGGCTGCAGCAGCTACACAGACAGACAGAAAAACAGACAGACAGACAGTAAACAACACAAATCCCGCCCCCCAGCAGTTCAATGCAGCACCAGAAAAGCACACTCGGCAGTCCTGCGAGACACGATGCTACAATACAATTAATTCATCCATCTCATTTGTTTGTTTTATTACTGATGCTATTGTACATTTGGAATGTATTTTCTGTTGTTTTTGCTAAGCTACAATATTTGCACTGTTCAGATTATTTTAATAATGTTATTAGTGTAAAATTAATACAGCAAAAATGTTTCGCTGGAACTCTGTTATGTAGTGCACAGTTAAAAACCCCTGCTCTGATATAAAGCAGGTGTATTATTGTGCTGGATATTCCTGCTAACCACAACAGGACTTATCAGTGTCTCTGCTATCTCCTATGGTGATAGAGTACAGAACAGTACTGAATTAAACTTGAAATTGAGGACTGCATGAGACCATCTATTTTCTAGAAAAAACTGTAAAATTATGAATGTTATCTAGAAAAAAAAAAACACAGGACATGGCACTTTCGCCAAATTAATGAGGCAAACAAACCGGACTATACAGACAAACACGGTGAGCTGATATTTTACTACTATTATTATTATTATTATTATTATTATTATTATTATTATTATTATTATAACCTCTGTCTCCAATCCCGTTCTCCACTCACTGAACACACAACCCAGAGTGAGTGAAAACATGCTGCTTTTATGCAGCTGTACTGAGACTCGATTGCTAATCAATCATTCAGTTGGAGTCTCTGTACAACTACACATGAATTAATAAAGTGCAATTCCCCGTGCTCACATATTATTACATTTTACTTGCATGTGAAGTGCTGTGCAATCCTCGTGCCTAAATACAAATATACATTTTAAACACTTGTGTTACACATTAACACAACAACATACAACACAAAATACACACATATATATATATATATATATATATATATATATATATATATATATATATACACACACACACACACACACACACACACACACACACACACACACATATATATATATATATATATATATATGTGTGTGTGTGTGTGTGTGTATTTTGTGTGGTGCACACGGGAAGGCTTCACCTATCTTGATCATTGGACCACTTTCTACAACGAGGACTATCTGTATAGACGGGATGGACTGCATTTAAATAACAAGGGAACTAGTCTACTTGGAGAAAAGATCCTCGAGCAGGTTCGGAAGCATTTAAACTAGAAAGGAAGGGGGGAGAAATCAACAAAAAAACAGAAGGGAGACCGCATCAAAACAAGAACAACAACTCAGGTAAGACAACCATTAAATGTATTTATCTAAATGCTAGAAGTATCAGAAACAAAATTCTAGAACTTGAAGCTACTGCACTAACAGGTAACTATGATGTGATAGGTGTTACAGAAACGTGGTTATCTGAGAGTGATGGGGACGAATATAATATTTGTGGGTATACACTGTATAGGAAAGACAGGCAGGACAGACGAGGAGGAGGGGTAGCGCTATACATAAGAAACAGTCTTGAAGCCCAGGTGTTAAACCTGGACAAAGAAAATAAAACCGAATCAATATGGGTCAGAATAACAGACAAAAATTCAAAAGGGCATAATAATAGGAGCATGCTATAGACCGCCAGATTCAGACGGTGAGCAAAATAATCTGTTATACAATGACATTAGAAATGTGTGTAGCAAAGGAGAAGCCATACTAATGGGGGATTTCAACTTCCCCCAAATAAAATGGGAAAACCCGGTGGGTAGCGCGAAGGACGAAATAGAAATGGTGGAAATGACAAATGACTGCTTCCTAACACAATTTGTGAAGGCACCCACTAGAGGGGAGGCATGCCTTGATTTAGTCTTTTCAAATAACGAAGATAGAATAACTAAAACAGAGGTCAGAGAACCACTGGCAAACTCAGACCACAACATGGTCTCATTTGAAGTGTTTTTTAAATCCTCAAAAGTAAAGACTAAAGCTAAGGTTTACAATTTTAGAAAAGCAAACTATGAAGGCATGAAACAGAGACTAACAGAAGTAGATTGGAGTAAAATAGAGAAAACACCCACAGAAGAAGGATGGTTGTTCTTCAAAAATGTAGTACTAGAGGCGCAAAACAATTATATCCCTAAAGTAGACAAATCTAAATGTAAAACTAAATTGCCAAAATGGTTTAATAGATCAATTAAAAAAAATATTCAGCGAAAAAAGGCACTTTACAGAGCATTAAAAAAGGACCAAAAAGAAAGTACACAGAAAGAGTACACAGAACTGCAAATGCAAGTCAAAAAGGAAGTTAGAAAGGCCAAGAGAGAAATAGAAATGAACATTGCTAAGGGAGCTAAAACCAATTCCAAAATGTTTTTCCAATATTACAACAGCAAGAGAACATTCAAAGAGGAGATTAAATGTTTAAGAGATACAAATGGCAAAATCGTAGAGGAAGAAAAAAAAATAGCAAATATGTTAAATGATTACTTTTCACAAGTTTTTACAAAGGAAGATACTGACAACATGCCCCACATGTCATCCAGTTCCTATCCAGTTTTAAATAACTTTAGCATAACTGAGGCAGAAGTGTTAAAGGGACTAGGAGCTCTTAAAATAAACAAATCCCCTGGGCCGGATGAGATCCTCCCAGTAGTACTCAAAGAAATGAAAGAAGTAATTTACAAACCGCTAACCAAGATCATGCAGCAGTCTCTTGACACAGGGGTGGTACCGACAGACTGGAAAATTGCAAACGTAATACCGATCCACAAAAAGGGAAACAAAACTGAACCAGGTAACTACAGACCAGTAAGCCTGACTTCTATTATATGCAAACTTATGGAAACTATAATAAGATCCAAAATGGAAAATTACCTATATGGTAACAGGGTACTGGGAGACAGTCAACATGGTTTTAGGAAAGGGAGATCGTGCCTAACTAACTTGCTTGATTTTTTTGAGGATGCAACATCGATAATGGATAATTGCAAAGCATATGATATGGTTTATTTAGATTTCCAGAAAGCTTTTGACAAAGTCCCGCACAAAAGATTAATTCTCAAACTGAACGCAGTTGGGATTCAAGGAAACACATGTACATGGATTAGGGAGTGGTTAACATGTAGAAAACAGAAAGTACTGATTAGAGGAAAAACCTCAGAATGGAGTGTGGTAACCAGCGGTGTACCACAGGGATCAGTATTAGGTCCTCTGCTATTCCTAATCTACATTAATGATTTAGATTCTGGTATAGTAAGCAAACTTGTTAAATTTGCAGACAACACAAAAGTAGGAGGAGTGGCAAACACTGTTGCAGCAGCAAAGGTCATTCAAAATGATCTAGACAAGATTCAGAACTGGGCAGATACATGGCAAATGACATTTAATAGAGAAAAGTGTAAGGTACTGCACGCAGGAAATAAAAATGTACATTATAAATATCATATGGGAGATACTGAAATTGGAGAAGGAATCTATGAAAAAGACCTAGGAGTTTTTGTTGACTCAGAAATGTCTTCATCTAGGCAATGTGGGGAAGCTATAAAAAAGGCTAACAAGATACTCGGATACATTGTGAAAAGTGTTGAATTTAAATCAAGGGAAGTAATGTTAAAACTGTACAATGCACTTGTAAGACCTCATCTTGAATATTGTGTGCAGTTCTGGTCACCTCGCTATAAAAAAGATATTGCTGCTCTAGAAAGAGTGCAAAGAAGAGCGACCAGAATTATTCCGGGCTTAAAAGGCATGTCATATGCAGACAGGCTAAAAGAATTGAATCTGTTCAGTCTTGAACAAAGAAGACTACGTGGCGACCTAATTCAAGCATTCAAAATTCTAAAAGGTATTGACAGTGTGGACGCAAGGGACTTTTTCAGCCTGAAAAAAGAAACAAGGACCAGGGGTCACAAATGGAGTTTAGAAAAAGGGGCATTCAGAACAGAAAATAGGAGACACTTTTTTACACAGAGAATTGTGAGGGTCTGGAATCAACTCCCCAGTAATGTTGTTGAAGCTGACAGCCTGGGATCCTTCAAGAAGGTGCTTGATGAGATTTTGGGATCAATAAGCTACTAACAACCAAACGAGCAAGATGGGCCGAATGGCCTCCTCTCGTTTGTAAACTTTCTTATGTTCTTATGTTCTTATGTTATATATATACTGCTCTGGAAAAAATTAAGAGACCACTGCAAAATTATCAGTTTCTCTGGTTTTACTATTTATAGGTATGTGTTTGGGTAAAATGAATATTTTTGTTTTATTCTATAAACTACTGACAACATTTCTCCCAAATTCCAAATAAAAATATAATCATTTAGAGCATTTATTTGCAGAAAATGACAACTGGTCAAAATAACAAAAAAGATGCAGTGTTGTCAGACCTCAAATAATGCAAAGAAAATAAGTTCGTATTCATTTTTAAACAACACAATACTAATGTTTTAACTTAGGAAGAGTTCAGAAATCAATATTTGGTGGAATAACCCTGATTTTCAAGCACAGCTTTCATGCGTCTTGGCATGCTCTCCATCAGTCTTTCACATTGATGTTGGGTGACTTTATGCCACTCCTGGTGCAAAAATTCAAAGCTCGGCTTTGTTTGATGGCTTGTGACCATCCGTCTTCCTCTTGATCACATTCCAGAGGTTTTCAATGGGGTTCAGGTCTGGAGATTAGGCTGGCCATGACAGGGTCTTGATCTGATGGTCCTCCAGCCACACCTTGATTGACCTGGCTGTGTGGCATGGAGCATTGTCCTGCTGGAAAAACCAATCCTCAGAGTTGGGGAACATTGTCCGAGCAGAAGGAAGCAAGTTTTCTTCCAGGACAACCTTGTACTTGGCTTGATTCATGCGTCCTTCACAAAGACAAATCTGCCCGATTCCAGCCTTGCTGAAGCACCCCCAGACCATCACCGATCCTCCACCACATTTCACAGTGGGTGCGAGACACTGTGGCTTGTAGGCCTCTCCAGGCCTCCGTCTAACCATTAGATGACCAGGTGTTGGGCAAAGCTGAAAATTGGACTCATCTGGGGGTGCTTCAGCAATGCTGGAATCGGGCAGATTTGTCTTTGTGAAGGACGCATGAATCAAGCCAAGTACAAGGTTGTCCTGGAAGAAAACTTGCATTATTCGAGATCTGACAACACTGCATCTTTTTAATTATTTTAACCAGTTGTCATTTTCTGCAAATAAATGATCTGAATGACAATATTTTTATTTGAAATTTGGGACAAATGTTGTCAGTAGTTTATATAATAAAACAAAAATGTTAATTTTACCCAAACATATACCTATAAAATAATAAAACCAGAGAAACTGATAATTTTGCAGCGGTCTCTTAATTTTTCCAGAGCTGTATATATATGCCATAATGCGTATGTGTATAAAAGCATCTGGGTTAAGGACACAGAGGTGTTGTATACCAACTCGACAGCTTTGCTGTCATTTTTAAGGGACCAAGAGCCATGGTACACCACCTCGACAGCTTTGCAGTAATTTTGAAAAGGCGACTTTGAGTTGCTAAAACTCTCCTCTTAAAGGGATTTTCAGAGCAAAGGGATGCCAGTCATATTATATGCAATGTGACCTACATTGTCAATGGAAAAACTATTGAAAAAAACAGGACGTGTTGCCACACAATAAACAACGACAAAGGCAAAATAAATAAATAAGAATAAAATGCAAAAAATGGTAACAGTGCCTACTAATACATGGAAAGAAATAGTAGTTAAACAATGTATTATATAAAATAAATAAAAATACAAACAAATAAAATAACAAGTAGTAACACTTTATACATTATATATATGAAATTCTCTCTGCCAGAAGGTATTGATTTAATTGTTTGTTAATTGTTTTATTAGTTAATTATCACCTGCGCCTGGCTATCATTGTAAATTAGAACCAGGTGCAGGGTATATAAAGAAAGCATCCAAGAAGGAAGCAGTGTGCTCGAGGCCGCTGTGTGGATATATAATCCGGAACCGGTACCGGCCAAGAAAAACACCCGGGTACTTGTTCAGGTAATGATTCTAAAAAAAAAATAATAATAATACTTTTAAATTCGTAAAAAAAAATTTATGCATTTTTAAAAAATTCACGTACTATGTGTAAATTTATGACAATTATGTGGTATAGAAGTCGAGACTCTGTAACACACTGGAAAAGTTCACCTGGAATATATTATTATTATTATTATTATTATTATTATTATTATTATTATTATTATTATTAATAATAATTACCTTCATTGCTCATTTCTTATAAAGACGCAAACATATCTGAATTTTGTTCATCGCGGTTTTCTTTTAAAACTTCTCCAATCACATGAAAATTATTTGTTATTTTCCTCATCTTGGTTTGACAAGTTTTCAAACTATGTGGACATGGGTTGCCATCCCATCAGTGAAATTGGTGGGGTGTGGGATTCGTAATATTTAATGTTTTATTAACAGTGGGCAGTGGACACCAATAAACTACATTCCCAGGGAACATTCCGATTGAGTTATGAGAGTTTAGATCTGTCTTTTTTGTTTGTTTGTTTGTTTGTTTTGTTTTTTTGTTTTATACTTTCAGCTAAAAAAAAAGTTAATTTTTATAGTCAACCTTTTGGAATTTATAATGGCACACGTGCGTCTAAATTAATATTTACGTTTGCACAAGCAAATTTTTTGTCGCATGTGACCAAGTTATTCGTACTGTAGACCCCTGTCATGTTGTTGTTTCCAATTTCGTTCCTGAGAGGAGTAGTCGCCTCAGTTATTATTGAGGTGTACTTGTCGCTCGCTGTGTGCAATTGTTTTTTGTAAAACACCCATATCATGTACATATTATATACACAAGTATTAGAAGTTGTAACGTGGTAGGAAACCAGTATCCCTAAGTCCTTTGTTTCTCAAGGTCTCCTGTCTTGTGTGTTAAATAAGATCTAAATTATGTTCATATGGCTTTATTTTTTTAAATGGTTTCAATCCTAAAATTCTCTGTGATGCAAAACTTTCATTGTTTGCACATATTAGCACATTAACTTCAACTGTACAGCAGGATATAGGCAATAAACACAATGTTACAGGTACAGCCTGTCTGTGAATCCTTATCCACTGGCAGATCATTATTTTTAGTAAAATGAACTACAACTTTTATAACAGTATGCTACATTCAGTTTCCCGAATGTAATTCTATAGTATACTTTTGCACGGCATGAGCAGAAACATAAGCAGCATGCTAAAACCAGAATCCTAAAAAAAAAAAAGTGTGTGTGGTAGTCAAGTAGATTTCTCTAATATTAAGCCTGTTGTATGCTTTTACCACCTTATTAGTATAGTGCACTCTGCTTATACGAATCACATCCGTGCCGCATGATTTGGTTATTCTAAGCGGTTGATTCTTAAAAGCGGACCGATACGATTACAATTAACAAAACCATGTCTCCATGCATCAGCAGTTTAAATACAGTATACAAATGTCAATGGTGCTCAATCACTGAGGACAATACATTGAAACAAGTCCTTGTGGGTAAGCAGCTTGTTATCATCACGATTATGTTTACTCAAAGCTGCAGAATCCTATTTTACTGCAGTTTACTTGAGAAGTGATCGTCTCGTGAGGGTGCCTAGTTTAACAGTCGTGTGGTGTTACGTGTAATGGCCTTTGAATTAAAATTACTCTACAGTACAGTATTTTACTATAAGGACTACCACTGCATTTAAGCATCTGGTGCTTGCTTTTTTCAGTTTCACTAAACGGAAATGCAAAGCTCCACAATTACCCCCTTCCCAACCCCCCTCCTCGCCGCTATGCAATTCCCCCACCAACCCCCGCTGTTCGCCGCTACTCAATCCCCCTCCCTCTACATGCATATCACACAATAGCACTGCTGTCCTCAGTATGTATTCAATGAATGTTTTTTCACTTTTTTAAAACACATTTCACTAAAAGAGAACAATATATATATACATACACATACATACACACACACACACACACATATCTGCCATGTTGACTCACATGTAAACTGCACAACTTTTTTTCTACTGGGAGTTGCTGCGGACCAGGGATTATCCTGTATGCACGCTGCATACGTGCCTAATCACGCGAGATGTGATCAAATTCAAAAACAGCTTTATTGGCTGTACACGTCATTGCACTTCATACAGTATCGTATTACATATTGTCAGTTTGCTCCAAAATGGTTCTTATAAGCGGATTGCTTGATTCTTACAAGTGGAATATTTTTAACATGGTTAGTATATGCGGTTGATTCTTATCAGTAATTCTTATAAATGGAGTGCACTGTATTACCATATATTGTACTGTATACTCACTGTAGACTGAGATGAATATAATGGCAGCCACTAAGAGAGCACACAGCCCTGCCAGGACCAGAGTAGCCCGTCTGTATGGAGGAGCTTTAACAGCAGTGGGGTCTGAGGAGGGAATTTATACTGAAAAGCGTATATATATATATATATATATATATATATATATATATATATATATATATATATATATATATATATATATATATATATATATATATATATATATATATAAAATCATCTTAATATATAAATCATCTTTAATTTGGTAAAGTTATAAGCTCAAGAACATACATTTGTCCAGTAGATTATTAAAAATAGCGATACAGAGATCTTCGTTCTATTCTAAGTTGAGGTAGAGGTGCATCAATATATTTTCACAAGTGTTTAGCTGGCCCTCTTGGTGCTTGCTTAGGTTTGCGTGAGTCAGACAATTGCATATGGCTTTGCTTACTTAAACAGCGGTAGAAGAGAGGCCTGACTTAGTAATATCAGCTGGGGGGCTAAGGTAAATTTTGGAGAAGTTCCTTAAACACAGAATTTCATATTCAAAGGCACACTGTATTTTACATACCTTTTTTGTTATTGTATTTTGTTCTAGTCATAAAGAATGAAATGTTTTCTGTCTCACACACATAACTTTAGTTAGTAATGTTCCAAATTATGTAAATAATGATCTAAACAGAAACAATAAAGAATGATGGAGAACACACATAATAGGATATTCCCTTTAAAAGTTTGCAATGCTACATGCAGGGTCATTCTGCAGCTGTCCCATGGTTATACTATGCAGTTACCACAATGTACAGCTATGGCCAAACATTTTGCATCACTTAGAATTTTAGGATTGAGATAATTAAAAAAAAGTAAATATATAAACATATTTTATTGAACATCATGTAATCAAAGTGGGTCACATTTTTCTATTTTGTCAGTTTTTGTTAAGTATATGGAAATCAGTATATAATTCAATGTTCTTGCAACATTATTCAGCAGGTTACATTCAAATTTATGAAGCAAAATTAGTTAGTTCTATAGGATGATCCAAACTTTTGGCATAGCTGTAACCAGGTTTGCCATGTTTTGAACAGGTAAGAAATAAAGAATAAAAATGTAGATAAAGTATCCCTTCTATTTTATGAAGCAATATTTTTCCAGAGATTAAATTGCTGAAAAAAGTAATGAATAAATAAAGCACATGTGAAGACATATTTTTTTCCCCGTATGTGAATCAATTTAATTGAGCTAGTTTTTATTAGCTTTTGTTCCTTGTACATACAACATTTTTGTAGTAAAAACTGAACAGTGAAAAATTCTGACTTTTACAGTAGTAAAGTGAAGCGGGACATGTTTAAATGTAACCCCCTTGGTACTTACCACCCTGTTGTGCTGCTGTTCTCCTGCCTTGGAGCTCGTTTACTGAGGAGTAGACATCCTCCGAGGGATTCTGCAGCCCAGTGTAAATGCTGTCCATCTCCATCGCTAGTGCTGTTGAGAAGTGAGCTAGAGAGTTAGTTCTGACTGTTATATTAGCAGTGCAGATGGCAAGGACTAGAGGAAGTGGGGGTTTCACACCTTAGTCTGTGTGACATAATATTACTGCTGCCCAGCTCTGTAGCTATTGTGCTGTATAAGGTGTGAGAAAATATAACAATTGCTAAATGTGCTGGCTTAAACACCAGCACGATATGTATTTTTATTTGTTTGGCACCTTTTTGCTTGTGTAGTTTTGTGTTTGTTTTAAATCTTTTATTTACTATTATTTAATAAAAGAGCTGAATGTCGTAGCGTTTCAGTTTTGCCCCGCCATTATCTGTTTGTGAAACTGTTTCTGGTCTGACATCACCCCCTGCATCCATCACTGTCACATATGATGTCCAGAAGTGGAATATAGCGCCTCCAAGAGTCAGACCAGGAATAGTGCTGTTTTTTAAAAAAAAAAAAAAGTTTTTTGGGGGAAAAAAATGGATAGTGGAGGAGTACATGGCGAGGTGGTATGCGCATCAGAGGGAGTTGAAGGAAGGAGGGGCTACATGGTGCCTTGCCTGCCTGTTGTCTGGACACCTCTCAGACGTGTGCCCATATGAAGACCCCCTTTATTTACAGGCTTTTGATTAGGAGTGGATCCGCCTGAAGGCTGTACCATCGCCGCTGGTGGATCAGGACACCTGCCTCAAAGGGGAGGAGTGGTGCTTTGCTGTTGGTGAGATCGGGCACATGTCATCTGACCAATCCCCTCCCTGGCAGGAGATGGAACTGCTGGTCCTGAAGAAGGGAAGGAGTTGCAGTGCCAAGAAGGCGGCAAAGAATTCAGTGAATCCACAGCCCAAGAGGGAGGAGTCGTGCGTCCACTTCCCAAGAGGAGGGAGGCTGAGCATCCACAGCCCAAGATAGTTGGTGCCCTTCCTGCGGGAAGGGGGGCCACTCCGTCATCAACTGCTCCTGCCCTAGAAAGGAGGAGGAGGGACGACCGAAGGGCAGCTGGGAAGCCTACCTCTGCGCTCTTGAGGCCGTGAACTGGTGCACTGCCTGCGGGGAGTGGGCCACTTCGTGGTCAACTGCCCCAGCCTCCAGGAAGAGTTCACAGAGGGAGAGGAGCCATCGTTGCCATCTCCAGCACCAGAGGGAGAGGTCCCACCATTGTTTCCAGCGCCAGAGGGAGAGGAGCCATTGCTGCCATCTCCAGCGCCAGGAGACTACTTGCCATTCCCACCTTCACCACCAGGGGGAGAAGTGGAGCTCCCACTGCCATCTGCTTGGCCGGGGGCACCTATACTGCCATCGCCTCCCGAGGGTCCGCTGCTGCCATCGCCTCCCGAGGGTCCGCTCACAAGGGGGAGCTGCCGGCTACGAAGAAGGGGGGAGAGGTCAGGAGACTGCCTTCCCCCACAGCACTTTCTCTGGAGGAAAATCGGTGGCCGGAGCTCCACAAGAGGGAGCTGCAGGCTACAGAGAACGGGGGGGGAGGTCAGGAGTAGGAATGAAACAATAGTAAATTCCACGATACGAATAGTTGAGAGCCCACTCTTTCATGATACACCTATTATCACGATAGTAGCTATTTTTCAGTTAAGTTGTTAACTGAATAAAAAGAAAAAAATAACAAGTTCTGTCTTTTTTCACAGTGGAATATGGTCTGCAACACAAGAAAGCTACAGACTTTAAAAAAGAGCAAGATTCTAGCAAGAATGAAAAAAATTACCAGCACACAGGTGGAAGAAAAATAATCTTAATGAAATTGTCCTTGTATTACCATTTAATAGTTATAAAACATGATACCTTTATTTAAGTTAAGTTTTAAATTTAAGTTTTTTTTCCTCCTGCTTTATTTACACATTTTATTGATGTATTTAAGTGTACTTACAAACAGTACATAATTACAAAATATGAATTACCTGGTCATAATTTTATGCATTTCAAGTCTGGGTAGCACCACACTCTGGGCTGGGCTAGAGGCCCTATTGTTCTGCTCTTAATAGGAGTGATCAGGCTTAATGGTTGCCCTGAATGACTGCTAATTGCCCTTTTTGTTTAAGGTCAACCTCCAGAGTTCCATTGGTAGGTGTGAATCACTCTGGAATGTGTGGTTTTGCTCTGTGGGAAAATAAAGTTATAACAAATAATTTGAACAAGCATTTTAAAAACATTTTAAACTTTGTTTTTCCTGAGTCAGAGGCACTGGCAGGTTAGGGTGAGGTAGGAACGTTGTTTGTTTCCCTGAGAACCCTACACTTGGTTGGTTTTCCAGGGAAAGAAAGATGCATGGGCCATCTGACTATTTTTGGATTTATTTTTCTGTTTTTTTGTTTCAAAGCTCCTTTACTTATGTAGGTCTATCGCGGAGTTCCTAATGTTTAGGCCCAGTGGGAAAGCAGTTTGTAGTTTGTTGATCCAGTCTTTTTCTCTCAGTTTCCTTTCTCAGATTTTCCAGTTCTGGTTCCTCTCCAGCCCTGTAATCTTCGGAGATTCCAAGTTGTGTTGTAGAAAGTGTGCTACTAGAGGTGTTTGCAATTCTTTTTTGTGTTTGATATTATAGATGTGTTGTGTTAGTCTTACTCAGATAGTTTTGCCTGTTTCTCCAATGTAAATAATTTTGCATGTATCGCATAGATGCAGTTACTGCTGTTTTGTGTAAAGGTTTGTGGAATGTTGTATGTGATGCCTGTGGTTTGGCTTTGGAGTGTGGTAGGTTGTTTGAAGTGTCGAGGTGCTTTTGTTGGTTTGTGATTAAGTGCAGGCAGTTTACTGGACACTAAGTAGTTGCTCAAGTTTTTATTTTTTCTGTAGGCTGAGATTACCTTGTACTGTAAGAGAAAAGTGTAAGGTACTGCACGCAGGAAATAAAAATGTACATTATAAATATCATATGGGAGATATTGAAATTGGAGAAGGAATCTATGAAAAAGACCTAGGAGTTTTTGTTGACTCAGAAATGTCTTCATCTAGGCAATGTGGGGAAGCTATAAAAAAGGCTAACAAGATGCTCGGATACATTGTGAAAAGTGTTGAATTTAAATCAAGGGAAGTAATGTTAAAACTGTACAATGCACTTGTAAGACCTCATCTTGAATATTGTGTGCAGTTCTGGTCACCTCGCTATAAAAAAGATATTGCTGCTCTAGAAAGAGTGCAAAGAAGAGCGACCAGAATTATTCCGGGCTTAAAAGGCATGTCATATGCAGACAGGCTAAAAGAATTGAATCTGTTCAGTCTTGAACAAAGAAGACTACGTGGCGACCTAATTCAAGCATTCAAAATTCTAAAAGGTATTGACAGTGTCGACCCAAGGGACTTTTTCAGCCTGAAAAAAGAAACAAGGACCAGGGGTCACAAATGGAGTTTAGAAAAAGGGGCATTCAGAACAGAAAATAGGAGACACTTTTTTACACAGAGAATTGTGAGGGTCTGGAATCAACTCCCCAGTAATGTTGTTGAAGCTGACACCCTGGGATCCTTCAAGAAGCTGCTTGATGAGATTTTGGGATCAATAAGCTACTAACAACCAAACGAGCAAGATGGGCCGAATGGCCTCCTCTCGTTTGTAAACTTTCTTATGTTCTTATGTTCTTATGAAGGTTGGTGTCTTGTAATTTGTTGGTTAGGTTTTGTTTGACCTGTGAGTTAGCTGCAACAGTAAATTGTGAGTAGGTAGTTATAAGTGGAATAATCTTTTTTGTTGTCTCTAGGCTTTTGTTCTAAGAAGGTTTTCCTTATTCCTCTGAGGAAGGAATGGGAGTACCCCCTTTTCCTGAGTGCTGTGAATAAGATTTTGGTAGCTGCCTGGAAGTCAGTAGGTTGTGTGCAAATTCTGTGGAATCTGAGTAGTTGTGATTTGATTACACCTCTAAAAGTGTGTTTAGGGTGGTAGCTTGTTTTGTGTAATAAAGTGTGTGTGTCAGTTTCTTTAAAATATGCTTTGGTGTCTAGCTGGTGTGTTTGTGAAAAATTCGGCCTTTGTAAGTGGTGGTGTCTAGAAGGTTTACTTCGCTGCTATGTGTGGTGCATTTTACTTTGATGGACTGATGGTGTGTGTTTTAAGTAAAGAGGTGACATTTTTAAATTCCTCTATGCTATGTGTCCAAGTGCCCCAAATGTCATCTAGGTACCTGAAATAGTGTGTAGGTCTCTGTGGGCATCTGGGGAGGATTGTCTCTTCCCAATCGGCCATGTAGATGTTGGCATATGATGGTGCAAAGCGTTTCCCCATCACCGTTCCTTTGGTCTGGAGGTAGAATTGATTGTCAAACTTGAAGTTGTTTTTGTTAAGCTGATTTCCAGGAGTTTGATCAGTTCTTCATCTGGTCTGGTTGGATCCGAATTCCGATTCAGGCATTTCCTGATAGCTGCAGTGCCTGTGTTGGTCTCTATGTTAATGTACAAGCTGTCTATATCTATTGTAAAAAGAAAAGCCGTTTCTGTTAGTTTGAGTGTTTTAATTTTTTCTATGAAGTCATATGTGTCTTTGAAGTAGCTAGTGTGTCTGGTGGATAGGGGGTTTAAAAAGTGTCTATGTATTCTGCAATTCTGTATGATTTGCTGTTGCAGTCTGATACTATCGGTCTGCTTGGCTGGTCCATGTGTCTGGCGATTTGTGTATTTTTGGTAGCATGTAAAAAAGGCGTGCTCTGGGTGTGTCTGCCCCCCTGAGATAGTGTGCCTGTTTTTTGGCAATTATTTTTTGGTCTGCTAGTGTTTGTATAATTCTATTAATTTCCTGAGCGGAATCAAGATAAATTGGTGCGTCTAATTTCCTGTAGTGTTCTGGATTGTTTAGTTGCCTGTTGGCTTCAAAGATGTAGTCTTCTCTATCCATTATTACTATTGAACTACCCTTGTCTGCTGGTTTGAAAATGATGTCGGTATGTTTTTGTAATTCCTTAAGTGCTATCCTTTCTGGTACCGTTAGGTTGTCTTCTGTTTTGTAGTTCCCTAGGTTAAGGTTGTGTATTGCTTTTAAATCTTCAAGAATGATCTCTGATTTCCTGTGGAACTTGGTTGTTCTTTGGTTCCCAGTTGGATTTCGGTAGGAAGGGTATCCGATTTGAGTCTTCTTCCTCTTCAAAGAAGGTTGCGATTTTTAACCTCCTGTGGTAGTCTTGTGTTTCTGCTAGTAGTATCTGCTTCTGTTTTGCTTTTGTTTGTGGTGTGGGTATGAAGGAGAGGCCTTTGCTCAAGAGGCTGTCTTGGCTCTCTGTTGGTTTGAAGTTTTTACATATATTCACTATGTTTGATGCCCCCTCCCTGGATATGTTTGGGCTTGTGGGGTCTCCTAGTTTAAATGCTGGCACCAGTGCTTGGCTGTGTTGGTTGTCCAGTGGATGTTGTCTCTGCTGACTCAGAAGTTCTCAGTTGGTAACAGTGGAATGTGTGGCAGGTTGGCTGAGATGAATCTGTTTAGTTCTTCCAAGTTCCGTTGGGCCTGCTTGTTGAGTTCTCGTGAGAAGTTCACTAGTGGCACTTTGATTTCTGCAGTTGGGAAGGTTTTCTTTGCTGGCCTGTACATCTTTTTTATTGGTTTTTGATAGCTGTCTCTTTGACTTTCTGGTCCTTGTTGTTGATTCCGAATGATAGGATCACTTTGGTCACTCCTCTATCTGTTTTGGCTTTGTCCAGAAGGTTGGGTGCATGTAGGAATTTTGCTCCTGGGTAGCTTTCAATCTGTATTTGGCTCTGGGTGTGGTCTGGGATTCTGTGGAGGTTGGAGTCCCCAGTGATGAGAATGTTGTTAGTTTGCAGGCTCCAGTCTATGTTCTTTTTGTTCGTGTTGATGTGTCTGTGGACCTGGTAGGTTCTCCTGTGCAGTGTTGCTGGGCTGCTGCTGAGTCGTCGGTTCTGTGGTAGTGTCTGGGTAGGGGTGCGGTGTGGGTTAGGGTTGGAGGTGCAGCGGGGGTAAGGGTTAGGGATAGGCGTGCGGTTAGGGTTGCAGTTAGGTTTGGGTTCGGGGTGAAGGGTGGGGTTAGGGTTTAGGTTCAGGGTTAGGTTTACGGTTGGGGTTGTGGTTAGGTTCAGGGTTATGGTTAGGGTGATGGTTGGGAGTGGCAGTTTGATTAGAATCCGAGGTGGGTTCAGGGGTTCCAGTAGGTGTGTTGAGCTGGGCAGCATATGTAGGGGCTTGGATGCACAGCCAGTCTGCGTTTGTTTCTGTTGGTTGGTCTGGGAGGCTCCTCTGTGGTGGTGGTGTTGTTTGGTTGAGATGGGTTAGTTCACATCATGGTAATCACTTCTGAAATGTAGGTGGCTACATTGCTGGTGTGTGGTTTCTTGGACCTCTGGGGTTTAGGTTCCTTGTGCCCAGGACTGCAAAGGAGTTGTTGCTGAGGTTCGGCTGGGGTTGCTGGGTTGTCTGTAGTGGTGCCAGATTCTCTTGTGCAATCAGAAAAGCTGTCTGGAAGGTAGTCTGCTTGATCTTATTCGTGAAATTCCTGCAGGCCCATGTTTTTGCTTCTGGAATGGTTCCTCCCAGTTCCCGGTTGGCATTCTGTGCAGGTCTGTTTGTAGTCTGGAGAGTGTATCTTCGTAGTGTATTTGCAGGATTTGAAGATTTGTGTGCATCCAATTCTTAGCATTGGCTGCTAAGAGTTCTGCCGTGCCTGGAGTTGGCAGGGCTGGTTTGATGTAGAGTTGCAAGTGGTTGGTGTGCTTCAGCATTCCAGGCGGGACTCTGTTACTGATTGCTTCATTCACGTTGTCCAAATGGTGGATTGTTTAGATCATTCTGTAGAAAGCCTTTACTCGGTGTATGGAGGATTCCATAGTGCTGAATGGAAAAAGTGGTTAGGGTGATGTGTTGTGTTGTGCCTGGAGTATAGGTGGTGTGAAGTGAGAGAATGATTGATTTGTAGCTTGTGTTGGCACCGTTTTTGTTTCCACTACAAAAACAATCTATACTTACCCTATCTGTATTTCTTTCAATACATTTAAAGTACTTGCTTTACACAGATACTGCTAACTATTCTCAATTCTTTTTCAAATAGTCTGCAAAATAAATAATTTATACTATACAACCTGTAAGTATGGAATAGAGCAGTATGGGCATGATGTTCTTTTGCATATTCCATTTTTGTCGTTCTTTCATTTATAATTTAAGAAAACACATTTCAATGCCATTATCAACTTTGCCCGAGGTAGCCATGTTTGAAGTTGTTCCTGCTTTAGTTATGTGCTTTTGCTACATTAGTACATCCTGTGGTACTGCATTTCCCCGTTATATATATTTTTTTGCAGTGAAAGTACACACTAGGGCTGTCAATTAAGCCTCAAAATACCAATCTATTAATTGGGCACACAAAATATAATCCTTTTAGTAAATATCGATGATTGTACCATACATTGTACGTTATCATTGCACTTCAGTAAAGCTTGTGCACAGCAACTGAATGCGTGGTGTAATTACGCCTGGGTAGCATCAAGAGAAAAAGAAAAAGAAAACAAGCCTAGCAGGTTCAACACACTACAGGAGTGTTACTAAAATATGTATTCCAAACAGAGTACAGTACTTTGGAATGTAAGCTATATAAACTATACACGAGTTTATGAAACGTTTTTTTTTTTTTTTTACATTCAGAGACAGTTACATCATCACGCATTGCATTTAGTTAATAAATACTGTGTCACCTAACCTTCACTATCTGTGAAACACAATCCCGGCCTAAAACATAATAATAATAACACTATGTAACACAATTTTTGTTCCTGGGTAGTAAGTGTTATTTCCTAATTGCTTATGCCTCAAAAATATAGAAAATGGCTATTATTCCCCACAAACTTTGCTTTTGCGACCAGGACAGTGATATTTCAAAATATCACTATTTCCAATGGGAAAACAGGCAAATGTGTGTCTTTTCGTTCATAGTCAGAAAAAAACATATGAATCCAAATTAACATGTATTTATACTAAAGTAATACAAATACAGTAAATATGGTATAATCGTAAATCTCAAAAAACTACTCGCTTCTAAATCTTTTGTAGTCATTTTTGTATTACTTTAGTATAAATACATGTTAATTTGGATTCATATGTTTTTTTTCTGACTTTATGTGAACGAAAAGACACACATTTGCCCGTTTTCCCATTGGAAATAGTGATATTTTGAAATATCACTGTCCTGGTCGCAAAAGCAAAGTTTGTGGGGAATAATAGCCATTTTCTATATTTTTGAGGCATAAGCAATTAGGAAATAACACTTACTACCCAGGAACAAAAATTGTGTTACATAGTGTTATTATTATTATGTTTTAGGCATATGTGGTTTTTTTTGCACAGTGAATACACGGGCGTACTTACAAATAATTTTCAAAACTAATTCGCTGGTAGGATGGGACCAGCAAATCAGATGCTAATTAACACGAGCAGGAAAACAAGAGCACGCCCACTGTTTGTCTGGTAGAAATAATGTAAATAGCAAGGCAGGGCGTTCGTGGCAGCCCTAGTACACACCTATGATTTTACCCTTAGTTGGAGAGACAAGCGTCTGTTCTGCTTCCAGCCACGTTTAGTGATATTGTTACTATAGTTTTCTATGATTATTGAATAATTAAATGTTAACAATACAATTATCACAAATATTCGTAATCACAATATCGTACTATTGAAAAATCATTTCATCCCTAGTCAGGAGACAGCAGGGTGGTTGCCAGGATTGCTTTGGCCTGAGGAGCCAGCCTGTGTGTGGTCAGTCTGGCCACTACAGCTGTTGGGGTGGGAGGAGGACCTCTTACCATGGCCGCCACCCTTGGACCATTGCTGTCCCTGTTCCTGGGCTGGGACTGTGAACCAGGACTGTGGGGACTAAGGGGGGGAGGTGGTCTTTTGAAGCCATTTGTGGCGGAGTGTTCTACCCCTTTGTTTATATAGAAAGCAGACTAGTTCACCTGTAGACTTACAATGAAAATTAATGTCGGTTATGTGTAAAAGATTTAGAGAGAAAATATGGGAAAGTATTGTGATCATGTACACAAACTGGACCGTATAAGAGAGTGTCATTGTACTGTAAACTTCATCAACTGTTGAAAAAACTCAGAGCAGAGCATATTGTAAGCAAACTTTATTGACATGGCAGGAAATGGTATACATTCTGTTTTTTTCTGGGCCATTCTGTGGTAAATGTGGTAAATCTTATTGTCTGTGGTCTTGACAAATGCATGGCACAGAGGAGTAAAGAGAATTCTTAGATGTAGCATAACCTATTTGCTGTATACATATGAGGAATGAACACTGGACTTATGAACTGTGTATTAAAATGCATAGGAACAGGACTGAATAATTCCAAAATAAGATGGACAATTTCTTGTACACCATATAAGTAAACCTACGATACTGTCAAAGAGGTAGTGAAAATCGTGAATTTGAAAAAAATGATGTCATTGTGACACAGATCAAATGATACTTGGTATTAGATCTCCTTTCCGACCTGGGTAGTAGAAAATGACACATGGCAGAGTATTAGCTACTTGTACTTTAAGACCTGCTGTTTTCACTACCACATAGGCTTTAGCAACACAATTACTATATAAGGTATTGTCTAGCTGTCTAGTAAAAAGGAGAAGTAACTGCAAGTTGACAAACACTGCAGTTTTAAGGAACTGTATCTATCAAAATAGAACAATAGGTTGAGTGTACGTGACTTTCCACAGGAAGACCCAACCATCTACCCTGTGATTAAGCTTGTTTTTGTCCCAGTGACAACGTAGACATAATTACGCATTATTGTTGGATGCTCTTATGCTCAGTTGTTCTGTTATGATTGGCTAATGTATATGTATAATGTTAGTAACTTACTAGTGTTAAAGGTATATAAGGAACTAATCTGCTTTTGTATGTTAGAACACTGCTCGGTGATTATGTAGCACCCTGTGTGTTGAGAGTGTTTCAGTTTGCAAACTTAAGAAATAAAGACTTGTGTACTTGGAACTCGCAGTCTCTCTTCCTTTTTATTAGAATTTCCAGAACACCTGTGAGGGCGCTATGTAAAGGGAACAGAGTACCCTGGACTAAAAGAATGACGATTTATTCCTGTGGGTAGGTGGAAGTCAGCAGGCTAGAAAAGGGGCGGAGTAACTGTATTCGAACTCAATGACCCGGGCGGGAAATGGCGTGGCATCCGTAGATTGGTGAAGCAGATACAGTCTTTAATCAAGGGATCATGAGGGATGGTATAAATAGGGGTAGTAGCAAAGTAATCTGAAATAACCTTGAAATAATGTCTACTGAAAAACGTGAATGTTTGTTTTGTGTTTTAGTGTCGGCTATAACTGTTGTTTGTCTCAATAGACTACCAGCAACACGATTCAGAGCTGTAAAGCAAGCCAGTATCAACCCAGACATCACTTTCACCCCTGCATTTCGCAGAGAACCATCTGACACCATTAGCACCCAATATCACTCGCTGTCTTGTGTTTGTTTCGTGTTTAAAACCTGGACTTTTGGTTGTGGGTCAAACCCGGGGATTACAATTACGAGTGATACATGCCACGGTATCACTCCAACATTTAATATTTACAGGTGTTTTCCATAAGATTCTGGAAATTTTCAAATCACTTTTCAATTAAAAACCCTTGCACCTGAAAGTAATTGTCTGTCTGTTGTATATCCGCTCTGCACTGCACTCACCTGTATCCACTCACCACTTTGCCACAGTCATGCACTGAAAATACAAATCTGCGAGTAACTGTGAATTGTTTGGTTGTGTAGCACACATGTGACAGAAATACAATTAACCTTGGTTATAATTCTCCCTCCCAACCTGTGAGGGCGCTAAGCAAGGACAGAGTCTTTTTGACAGGCTGGCTTGACTGTTCTTTCCCTGGGTTGGGAAGTTGATCAGTCTGGAAAAAGGCTAGACTCCGTTGCAAGAACATATCGAAATGGAAGGGAAACAGTGCGGCAGCTGCAGATCGTAAGAGCATGCATTCGTTTACCAAGGGGTCATGCGTGACAGCATATAAGTGGGGGTGGAGAATCGTAATCGGTTCCTTCGCTTGGTTTGTGAACATGAACCTGAAAGATGGTGAGAGATGCAGTAACCACTGCTGAAATAAACCTGTGTTTTAAGAGTTTTGTTTTTTGTCTGTGTTTATGACCCACCAGATGGCTAACACATATCCGGAGCTGTCGCCTTGGGCCAGCACAAGCCGGATCAGCACTTTCACTTGTATCACTGTAAACTGTATTACTAACCACAATCACTAATTCATGCATTAAGTGGACTTGTGTATTTGTGGTTAATGTGGGGATACAATAACAGGACTATTATTTCAGGACCAGCCCAAGGATTATAAATGTAAGTAATACAGGCCTCTGTATTACTTGCCAGCATTAGTTTTTACTATTTGTTTCGCCGTCAGGCACTGGACATAAAATAAAACAAACCTTTTGCACCTGGATTACAATTGTCTGTCTTATTTGATCACCTGCACCTGCACACTATTAACCACTTTGCCACACGTGGTGTCAGATAACAGGATTATGCATCACTGTCACAAAGACTGCTGTAGTGGGTGATATCAGACCAGAAACGGAGACCAACACAGACACAGACGGAGTTTGGTGAAGCTGAGCACTTGGTTGCGCTCCGCATTTAATAATTAAACAGATAGAAAATAAAAGGTTTGAAAGACAAACAAAACACAGGACACAGCACTGGTAGCCAAAACAAAGAGACAAACAAAAACTAACTACACAGCATATGTGCTGACAGCGGGGCGAGTCCCCCCCCCTGTACCACTGGCAGCGGAAATGCTGCCAACGGTGAGCCTGTCAGCAGTCCTCACTTGCAGGGGACTGGTGAGGCTCTCCTTTACTTGCAGGGGGCTGGTGCTGCTCTCCCTCACTTGCAGGGGACTGGTGCGGCTCTCCCTCACTTGCAGGGGTAGGTGATGGAGGCAGAGGCAGCTTCTGCTCCTCTCCTCTGGGTGGTGATGGTGGTGATGGTGGGGGAAGTGATACTAGCAGGCACTCACCCTTTGCCAGTGGAGATGGGGACAGCAGGCATTCACCCTCGGCTGGTTGAAGGAGATCAGCAGGTATTCACCCTCTGCTGGTGGAAGTGGACCCAGCAGGTATTCACCCTCTGCTTGTGGTGGTGGTGGTAGCGACACGCAGTCTCCTCCTGGCGGCGAGAGCGGGAGCAGCGTGTAGTGTTCTGGTGGTGAAGGTGTGAGCAGCGGGTAGTCTCCCCCGAACAGTGGAGGCGGGGCTTCTCCTGATGAGACCAGAGATGGCGGGACCCCTCCCATATCTGCAGCCAGGTAGTTGAGCACCATGGCTGCAATGTCTCAGAGGGACACTGGGTGGTGTTACTGTTCCCAAGTTTCCCAACACTCCCTATCTCGGGCCCACAGCAGGTGAATCACCTTCGGGAAGTCTCTTTTTAGGCACCCTTCAGGGTCCATCAGCCAGTCCCAGATCTCCCTCGATGGTGGCCCTCGAGCAAGCGGGGCTTCTCCCACCAACGCTGGACATTCGGGAGCCAATGGCAGGAGGGGACCACGGAGAGGCAATGGCGGGTACTTCTCCCAGAGTGGTGGAGGTGAAACCAGCAGGATGCCTGCCTCACTCCGCCCAAGGATGCCTGCCTCGCTCCGCCCAAGGATGCCTGCCATGTATTGTCTGGGGTTGCCTGCTGCTGTGCATTGCCTGGGGTTGCCTGCTGCTGTGCATCGCCTGGGGTTGCCTGCTGCTGTGCATCGCCTGGGGAGCTAACGGTTACAAGGTACAAGGGAGATATGGAGCTCCCTCTGTCGTCTCTATGGCAAGAGGCTCACCTCGCGAGTTCACCTCCTGAGAGTCTGCTGCTGCTGCTGCCGTCACCTCCCAAGGCTTCATGTGGGGTTGCTGTCAGCCCTGCTTTTCCGCAGGAACTACTGTGGCCGGAGCCCAACAAGGGGGATTGGTCAGGAGACCACTTTCCCCCGCAGCACTTTTGCTCCAGGGAATTTGGTGGCCAGAGCCCCACAAGAGCGGGCTGTCTGCTACAGAGAAGGGGGGGGGTCAGGAGACCACCCCCACAGACAACCATGTGGTTGACAGGATTGCCTTGGCCGCTACAGCTGTTGGGGTGGGAGGAGGACCTCCCACCGTGGCCACCACCTTTGGCCCGTTGCTGTCCCTGTTCCTGGGCCGGGACTATAAACTGGGACTTTGGGGACTAAGGGGAGATATGGCCTTTTAAGGCCATGTGTGCTGCGCACATAGGGGGGCATGTGTAGCGGAGTGTCCCGCCCCTTTGTGTTTATTAGTATTTTATATTGTATGTAGTGTGTTAATGTTGGTGTTTATGTATAAAATACACAGGATATAAATATGGGTTATGAGCATGAGTGTTTATAATTTGTATTTGACTGCATCAAAAGCGTCAACATAGTTTGTAACATATTGCGTTTATTTCCTACAGCTGTTTGGGTTGAGGAGACTAACCGTAAGAAATAGGGTGGGCCAACCAAGCATGCAGCGTTGCTTATCCCCTGTTGTTTCACAATTAGGGTAAAGACAAAACAGACCATACAACTAAGGGAGTAGTGTTTTTAAAAATAAAGTTACAACGCGCACATAATTTAGGGTACGGAATACATATTTAAGAGTGTTTGTCCTATTTTCAAAATGTTGGTGTTTATTGTTAATGTGTTATATTCGTACTCCATGATTGGAGTTTAACGTGGGAAATTACACATGGGTTGTGTAAAATTACAATAAAAAAATTGTACACATTCAGTTCACGTGCAGTTGTACCGAGACTCCAATTGAATGATTGATTAGGAATCGACTCTCGGTACAGCTGCATAAAAGCAGCTTGTTTTTACTCTCTCGGAATTGTGTGTTCAGGAATGGAGAATGGGTGAGAGAGAGAGGAAAGTTTATTTAAAAACAATTGCTACAGCGTGCTGGAAGCTCCAGCGCGGTACTTGTTTAGTGTTCATCCATGTCTGTTTTGTCTGTATGTTTCTTTGGCCAACGTGCCCTTTATTTTCAATGTTGTGTGTTTTGTTTAAACTCTTTTTGTTTGTATTATTATTTAATAAATAAACTGAGTGCCACGGCTCAGTTTTCACCCACCAGCAAAAGCATGTTTTGGTTTCTGTTCCTGGTTCTGACTTCACCCCTGCAAAGGCACCCTTTCACAATTTGACATATTAATAATATAACTGTTATAGTGTAACATCTGAAAGGTAGCCGTGACTAAACTACTGATTGAATTACACCCTCAGAATTTAAGTCTTTTTTTTGTTTTTGGCAGGCAAATCAGGGAACAGAGCAACCAGGACACAGTCTTTGTCAATTAAAATATTTTATTGCACAGAATTAAAATGTGTTAGCAGCAGATCATTACAAAAGCATGTTGGTGCTTTGTGTAGAAAAACAAACAAGGGTTTTGTTAAAGTCACAATAAAAGGAAACACAAATAAAAACAACCGATTTAAAAACAAACACAAAACATAAAAACACAAAACGCCAGTGCGTGCAGAGGAGGGGACATCGATAAACATTATTCCCAACTACATCATCATCATCATCATCATCATCATCATCATCACAGCAGCAGCAACAAGTACTACGTTTACCATTTATTTTCATTTTATTTTTGTTTTCTACATGCACAGACACACAGATAAGACAAATGGTGGATGGCCATCATAGAAAATTAAAATCAAGGGGTATTTATAGTCATATTGTACATTGTTTATCAATTGCTGGGTAATTAATTAATTAGCTTCGGGTGCTGAGAGGGGAAGCAACAATAAAGTGCTACAAATCAACCAAAGTGCCCTATCAAAGAAAACGTGCACAAATCAAAATATACAAATAAATAAATAAAAGTTCAAAATAAAAATGTGAAATAACAGGTCATTTCGACCATGTTACAATACTATAATATATGCTATTATATAGGGTAGGGCAGAGCAAGACTCCCAGTTGAGGTAAAAAGCCCATGCCAAAAAAATATCCCTATGCACGTGTATAGAGTTTAATAGCAAACTATACTACCATCTTGTGGATTCCTGTGATTGCATGCATGCGGCAACAGAGGCAAGGGTATGTTTTCAGTAAAGCTTTGATTTATTTTATTTATTTTATTTTTACCCCACAATTACTAATTCTGAAACATTCTTTTTTCTCCTGTGATTGTTAATGAACACAGGCTAAGCAGAGGATGCCACCTTTATTAATAATTAAGTCATTTGTGATTAACGTGGTGGCAGTGTTTCAGTGATAATATAACTATTATTGTAAATGTTTGTTCTATAGGTGAAATGGGGCAAAATGCCTATATAGCACAAGGGGAAAAACGCTAACTGTGGGCATTTTGCCCCATCATAGAAAACATTGATTTTTTTTCAGTAGCCTACAAATGCATTTTCTATTTACAGGCTACAAAGAAAGACTGAGAGGGGACGTTATGGAAGTGAGCAACTGTTTGAATTAAAGACCACAGAAGGGGGTCCCGCTAATATGGGTCAGCAAGATTTTTGGCATCCCTGCTCGTGCTTTGAGGTGGACAGGCGTGTTTCAGAACCAGGGACAGTAAAGCTAGGTCGACATCAACCAATATTATCAAAAGAGGTTGACATAGCAATACATGATCACATCCAGTACATGGAAAAACATTTGTATGGCTTGACTTCTTTAGATAAGAACATAAGAACTAAGAAAGTTTACAAACGAGAGGAGGCCATTCGGCCCATCTTGCTCGTTTGGTTGTTAGTAGCTTATTGATCCCAAAATCTCATCAAGCAGCTTCTTGAAGGATCCCAGGGTGTCAGCTTCAACAACATTACTGGGGAGTTGATTCCAGACCCTCACAATTCTCTGTGTAAAAAAGTGTCTCCTATTTTCTGTTCTGAATGCCCCTTTTTCTAAACTCCATTTGTGACCCCTGGTCCTTGTTTCTTTTTTCAGGCTGAAAAAGTCCCTTGGGTCGACACTGTCAATACCTTTTAGAATTTTGAATGCTTGAATTAGGTCGCCACGTAGTCTTCTTTGTTCAAGACTGAACAGATTCAATTCTTTTAGCCTGTCTGCATATGACATGCCTTTTAAGCCTGGAATAATTCTGGTCGCTCTTCTTTGCACTCTTTCTAGAGCAGCAATATCTTTTTTATAGCGTGGTGACCAGAACTGAACACAATATTCAAGATGAGGTCTTACTAGTGCATTGTACAGTTTTAACATTACTTCCCTTGATTTAAATTCAACACTTTTCACAGATGTATGATGGTTGCCATTTGAAGTAGCCAAAAAAATTGGAGTGAAACATCACTTTAATGAAGTCACCAGAATGGCAGGCAAAGGCTGGCTCTCTGGTTTCTTTTCCCATCATCAAGATCTAAGCATTAGAGAACCACAAAGAACAAGCTTATCTCAGGCAGTGGCCTTCAACAGGTCAAAAATGCAAGAGTTTTTTTACCTATATAAAGAAGTACTGGAAACACTTACAGTGGCTCTCAAAAGTATTCATCCCACTTGGACTTTTCCACATTTTACTGTGTTACAACATGGAATCAAAATGGATTTAATTAGGAGTTTTTGCCACAAACATTACAGTTTTTGTGTACAAAACATTAGAAACACCTGCTTTTTCCATGAAATAGATGGTCGAGGTGAATCCAGGTGAAAGCTATGATCCCTTATTGATGTAACCTGTTAAATCCACTTCAATCAGTGTAGATGAAGAGGAGACAGTTTAAAGATGGATTTTTAAGCCTTGACACAATTGAGACGTGGATTGTGTATGTGTGCCATTCAGAGGGTAAATGGGCAAGACAAAAGATTTAAGTGCCTTTGAACGGGGTATGGTAGTAGGTGCCAGGCGTGCCTGTTTGAGTGTGTCAAGAACTGCAATGCTGCTGGGTTTTTCACGCTCAGCAGTTTCCCGTGTGTATCAAGGATGGTCCACCACCTAAAGGACATCCAGCCAACGGCAGGCCAGTGGTCGAAAACTGCTCATTGATGAAAGAGGCCAAAGGAGGCTGACACAAACACAACAGATGGGCTACAGTTAGTCAACTGACAGTCCAGTGCAACATTGGTGTCGAAAGACCCAATAAAAAAATGCACAACTCATCGTACATTGACACGAATGGGGTATGGCAGCTGACGACCTAACAGAGTTCCACTTCTTTCATCAAAACACAAGAAACTGTGGTTGCAGTGGCCTAAGGAACAGAAACACTGGACACTGGAGGATTGGAAAAATGGCCTGATCTGATGAATCCCGGTTCCTGCTATTTCACGCTGATGGGAGGACTAGGGTATGAAGAAAACCACATGAGTACATGCATCCATCATGCCGCATGTCTACTTTGCAGGCTGCTGTTGGTGGTGTGGGCTGTGTTTTCATGGCACACATTGGGCCCCTTGATAAAAGGGGAGCAACGTTTGAATGCCACAACATCATTGCCAATCATGTGCATCCCTTCATGGCAGCATTGTATCCATCTGCTAACGGATTTTTTTAGCAGGATAATGCCCAAGGCTAGGATTGTCCAGGAATGGTTCCACAAACATGACAGTGAATTCAGCTTACTGCAGTGGCCTGCCCAGTCACCAGATCTCAATCCAATTGAGCATCTGTGGGATGAGATGGAACAAGCTATTCGGAGTAGTGATCCACTACCAGTCAACTTGACACAACTGTGGGAAGCACTGGAGAAAACATGGGCCAGCATCCCTGTGGAACACTTTTGACACCTTGTAGTCCATACCCCAACTAATTGAGGCTGTTCTGAGGGCAAAAGGGGGTGCAACTCAATATTAGAAAGGTGTTCCTAATGTTTTGTACACTGTGGCAAAGTGGTGAATACGTGCGGATGAGTGCAGTGCAGAGTGAATAAATGACACAGACGATGATGTACAGGTGCAGAGGTGTTTATTAAATTAATTCAATGTCCAGAGCCTTATAGCAAACCTGCAAATAATAATAATGTTGGAAGTGGTACAGCGGCGTGTATCACTTCTGATTATAATCCCACGGGTTTGACCTGTAACCCAAAGTCCAGTCCTTTCACCCACACAAAACACAAAACACAGATACAATTCTGACAGTGCGTGATTTTAGTGCTCGTGGTGCAAAAGACAGTTCCTGTAGTGGAAATGGTGAGTGGTGATATCCAGGTTTTACGCTGGCCTGCGGCTACAGGTCCGGATCGTGCTTAGTATTCTTGGTGAGAAACGACACACAAGACAAACAGTGTTAATACACAGACAAGCAGAACACTCATGGTTTTTCGTATAAACAAGACGGGGTCCTTCTTGGTTATTTGGCTTAACCATATGCAAAGGAACAGATCACAAAGCCATGCCCCCTATTTATACCCTCGCCCATGACCCCTAGGTTAACGAGTGCATCCGCTCCTCCAATCCTCAGATGCCACGTCGTTTACCGTCCGGGTCAGTGAGCTTGGGTGCCATAGCTCCACCCCTTTCCTAAATGGCCGACTTCCACCTACCCTTCGGAATAAATTGTCTTGCCCTCTGTTTAAGGTTACTCTGTTACTTCTTTCTAGTGCCCTCACCGGTCGGGAAGGAGACCAAGCGTCATTCGATCTCTGTCACATACACTCAGTGTATGTGTGTGTGTGTGTGGTGTATATATATATATATATATATATATATATATATATATATATATATAGAGGAGAGAGAGAGAGAGAGAGAGAGAGAGAGAGAGAGAGAGAGAGTTTAAATAATCCAATCAATATTTATAGTTTCTAGAAAGTTTTGAAAACAAAGATTATTAGGAAAAATCTTTTGTAGCAAATGTTTTGTGTTTGTGGATGAGAAAAAAAGTTACAAGAAATAGATGTCTACAATTTTTTCAGCAATATTTTTGCAAAACTCAAAAAATGCTAATTCAAAAGTATTCATACCATTTGATGCTGTGATTGTCTAATCTACAAGGTTCTAGACATCTCTCTAAGAAAGAAGGTTCTTTCAGGAAGAACAAGTAGAAGAATTGTGAGGAAGGTTATTAACAATCCAAGATTGACTGCCAAAGATATTCAAAGTAAACTGGCTGCAAGTGTGACTGGGGTTTCCATAGCAACCACAGGTCAAGCATTGCATGGTGAAGGTCTCGTGGGTCTGGAATGGTCCCAGGCCATGGTAAAAGCCACTCTTTAGAAAATGTCACAAGGACAATGGCTTAAAGTTTGCAAAATGGAATTTGAACGATGGATATGAGTTCTGGTAAAAAGTTTTGTGGAATGATGAAACAAAAATCGTGCTATTTGGACATGCTGAGTCATTATTTATGGAGCAAGTCTGGTGAAGTGTACAAAGAAAAGAACATCATACCTACTGTCAAGCATGGAGGTGGTAATATCCTTCAAAGATATTGACCAATCAATCTGAAACCCTCTGCTACAAAACTTGCTCTAAAGCACAATTGGATGTTCCAACACATCAACGATCCAAAGCACACATCAAAATCTGCTTCAGCATAGTTAAAGAAGAATAAAATCAAGGTTCTGGAATGGTCTAGTCAAAGTTATAATCTAAATCTGGCTATTAATGTCATTTTCCTTTTCAGGGTATGAATACTTTTGAAAATTGCTGATATAAATTGTTGACATCTATTTCTTGTAACATGTTTTCTTCATCCACAAAACCAAAACTTTTGCTACAACATTTTTTTCCTATAATTATTTGTTTACAAGAAATTTCAAGAAATTAAGAATTTCCATTGGGGTACGTAAACTTTCTACAACAACGGTATATACATGTATATACTGTACAGGTGACCATCTCCCGATTTAGCAAAAAATTAATCACTTAATTAGGGAGATGTCCACCTTCTGCATGAGGCTACTACCTTGCTTCTGCCAGAACATGTCTAAAATGAAAACGAAACAATAATAAACCAAACCGCACAGCTATGCCATCGTAACTACAAAAATAAATCATAATACAAACAAATGCAAAACAATAAAATTTCACAGGGGCGGAGGGGGAGACCCCATTCTAAAACTAAACAAACAATTAATGTACAGGGCTCCTCACATGTCTCCAACGGCCACCTCCCCCCTAGTCCCAAAGTCCCTGAAGAGGGGGAGCAAGGTGTCCATGGTGGTGGCCATGGTAGGAGGTCCTTCATCCCCATCTTCTTCGTGGCTGGCAGCTCCCTCTTCCGGGTCGCCAGTTACCATTTCTCCTGCTGCAAAAGTGTGGCTTGGGGGGGCTGGTCTCCTGACCTTCCCACCCTTCTTCTTTGCCGACAGCTCCCCTTTTTAGTGCTCCAGCCACCCAATCTCCTGCAGCGAAACTGCAGCGGGGGGAGCTGGTCTCCTGACCTCCCCTCGCTTCTTCATAGCCAGTTACTCCCATTTGTGGGGCTCCGGCCACAGTACTTCCTGCTGCCATGCAGGATTGGCAGCGGCCCCAGGTGAAGCAGAGCCGGCAGCGACTCCAGGCAAAGCAGGACAGGCAGCAACCCTAGGAGAAGCAAAGGACACACAGGCAGCCCAGGTGATGCAGAGCAGCAGGCAGCCCTAGGTGATGCGGAGCAGCAGGCAACGTGGAGCAGTAGGCAACCCCAGGCCATGCAGAGCAGCAGGCTATCCCAGGCTATGTGGAGCAGCAGGCAACCCCAGGCGATGCGGAGCAGCAGACAACCCCAGGCGATGCGGAGCAGTAGGCAACCCCAGGCGATCCAGGCGTGATATCCCTGACTGGAGGAAGCATGGCAGGGCAGGAATCCTTCGGCGGTGCAAAGCAGGCATCCCCGGTTGATGGAGAACTGGTATCCTCAGGCGATTGTGAACTGACATCCTCAGGCGATGGCGAACTGGCATCCCCAGACGATGCATGACATGACAGCAGCATTCTATTGAGAGGCGACGGTGGAAGCAGAACCCCAGGAGGTGATGGTGGCAGCAGAGTTGTGGACGCACCGTCTCCCCCCTCTTGGGCTGTAGACGCACC